>NW_026652276.1:61739584-61926361 GCF_009828535.3 Hylobates moloch
AGTAGTTTTTTCCAATTCTGTGAAGAAAGTCATTTATAGATTCAATGCCATCCCCATCAAGCTACCAATGACTTTCTTCACAGAATTGGAAAAAACTACTTTAAAGTTCATATGGAACCAAAAAAGAGCCCGCATCGCCAAGTCAATCCTAAGCCAAAAGAACAAAGCTGGAGGCATCACGCTACCTGACTTCAAACTATACTACAAGGCTACAGTAACCAAAACAGCATGGTACTGGTACCACAACAGAGATATAGATCAATGGAACAGAACAGAGCCCTCAGAAATGATGCTGCATATCTACAACTATCTGATCTTTAACAAACCTGACAAAAACAAGAAATGGGGAAAGGATTCCCTATTTAATAAATGGTGCTGGGAAAACTGGCTAGCCATATGTAGAAAGCTGCAACTGGATCCCTTCCTTACACCTTATACAAAAATTAATTCAAGATGGATTAAAGACTTAAATGTTAGACCTAAAACCACTAAAATCTTACAAGAAAACCTAGGCAATATCATTCAGGACATAGGCACGGGCAAGGACTTCATGTCTGAAACACCAAAAGCAATGGCAACAAAAGCCATAATTGACAAATGGCATCTAATTAAACTAAAGAGCTTCTGCACAGCAAAAGAAACTACCATCAGAGTGAACAGGCAACCTACAGAATGGGAGAAAATTTTTGCAACCTACTCATCTGACAAAGGGCTAATATCCAGAATCTACAATGAACTCAAACAAATTTACAAGAAAAAAAACAAACAACCCCATCAAAAAGTGGGCAAAGGACATGAACAGACACTTCTCAAAAGTAGACATTCATGCAGCCAAAAAAACACATGAAAAAATGTTCATCATCACTGGCCATCAGAGAAATGCAAATCAAAACCACAGTGAGATACCATCTCACACCAGTTAGAATGGCGATCATTAAAAAGTCAGGAAACAACAGGTGCTGGAGAGGATGTGGAGAAATAGGAACACTTTTACACTCTTGGTGGGACTGTAAACTAGTTCAACCATTGTAGAAGTCAGTGTGGCGATTCCTCAGGGATCTCGAACTAGAAATACCATTTGACCCAGCCATCCCATTACTGGGTATATACCCAAAGGACTATAAATCATGCTGCTATAAAGACACATGCACACGTATGTTTATTGCAGCACTATTCACAATAGCAAAGACTTGGAACCAACCCAAATGTCCAACAACGATAGACTGGATTAAGAAAACGTGGCACATACACACCATGGAATACTATGCAGCCATAAAAAATGATGAGTTCATGTCCTTTGTAGGCACATGGATGAAACTGGAAACCATCATTCTCAGTAAACTATCGCAAGGACAAAAAACCAAACACCGCATGTTCTCACTCATAGGTGGGAATTGAACAATGAGAACTCATGGACACAGGAAGGGGAACATCACACTCCGGGGACTGTTGTGCGGTTGGGGGAGGGGGGAGGGACAGCATTAGGAGATATACCTAATGCTAAATGACGAGTTAATGGGTGCAGCAAAATAACATGGCACATGGATACATATGTAACAAACCTGCACATTGTGCACATGTACCCTAAAACATAATAATAAAAAAAAATAAAATAAATTAAAAAAAAAAAAGAGTCAAGGCCAGGCATAGTGGCTCACGCCTGTAATCCCAGCACTTTGGGAGGCCGAGGCGGGCGGATCACCTGAGGTCAGGAGTTTGAGACCAGCCTGACCAACCTGGAGACAGATCACCTGAGGTCAGGAGTTTGAGACCAGCCTGGCCAACATGGAGAAACCACATCTCTACTAAAAATACAAAAATTAGCTTGATATGGAGGTGGGCACCTGTAATCCCAGCTACTTGAGAGGCCGAAGCAGGAGAATCACTTAACCCCAGGAGGTGAAGGTTGCAGTGAGCTGAGATCGCACCATTGCATTCCAGCCTGGGCAACAAGAGTGAAATTCTGCCTCAAAAAAAAAAAAAAAATCAAAGAGTCAGATGCACACTATTCCAGGTCAGGTATATGTTGGAACCCTAGACAGTTCTGCAAAATGGAGTATAAAAAAGCAAAGAGAATACTGCTATTCTCAAAATTAATGAATTTTTGCTGTAAAAGTGAGGTCTTTTGAAATCAAAGGTACTGAGTTCGTTATAATGTCTCATGGCTTGAGAAGCTCAGAGTATACATTGATAGGATATTCACAATAATCTTACTTCATGTTATAAAGTAGCAATTAAATAAATATTTTGAAGTATGGAAGCTATTTTTGGTCTGATTTTTGCTCAAACAGTATAAAAGAGACATAGGCAAAGTAAAAGACAAAGAATTTCTTTCAAATATTACTACTGATATTACTGTGTTTATTCTATAAAATTTTCACATAAATTTATTCATAATAAATCTGTAGGAGTCTTATTGCTACCTTTAGATTTCTTCAAACGGAGTTTGTCCCTCCACCTCCCTCCTTCCTTAAGCGTGGATTAAAGGGGAGGAAGCTCCACTTACTTTTCTGCTCCTACTTCTGATCAAAGTATTTTTACTTTACCCTTCTTTTTAAAAATAATTTCAGCTGGTATTTTAGATTCAGGGGGCATTTGTGCAGGTTGTTTTCTTAGCCAGGAGTGGGACATCCATGGAGTTCTCCAAGCTAGGCCCAGAGAAACAAGGGGTAACCAGGTCAGGGTCAACCAGTTACTGTACTTAAATGGGCAGGAGGGAAATTGGAAGACTGGGGGCATGTGGAACAAAACACAGGTAATAACACATTATTCTGCCATGCAATGATATGTACAGTGTTTATAGGGATGACAGAGATGAGAAAAGGCTTAAATAAAATATACCTCATAAAAGATTGAAGAGACAGTAAAATGAAACCATAGACATAGATAATGCTTACAAATATTTCTCGCTCCTCTCCCTTTTTGCTCTGCCATTCCTGGTGTCTCTCCTGTAGGTTGTGTAATTGGGGTTGACATGATTCGTCATCTGTATCATGACACGCATTATACAGAATGCCAAATTAGATCCATGCACATTCCAAGAAAAATGAGAAAAGAAACACCTTCAAAAACACTGATACTTGCTTTATGCTTTGTGTGTGTGTGTTTGATACATGCTTTATTCTGTGTGTGTGTGTGTGTAAAGTCATTTGGATCTGCCCATACTTTGTACTGTTAGCTTATTTTTGGTGCCACATGAGTCAGTTAAGATGAGAATGGTAATTTGTTTGAGTGGATGTGGTAATGCATTGCTTTGGAAGCAAGGTGCCCATGTACTAGGGCATACCATGACAACAAGAGAGCATGGAAAGGTATGGACTGCAGAAGGGGTTTGTATGCTCAGAATGATGAAGTGAGATGAAAACTTTCTTAGATTTCTGTTCCAAGTACTATTGGGGTGGGGGCAGAAAGGAGAGAGGGGTGGAGAGAGAGGAGGAAAAGGAACAGAGGAGAGAGAAAGAGAATAAATACAAAGAAAGTCCTAATGGTTAGGACTTAGCGTGATGAGAATTGAGGCTGGAGATCAACATCAACCTCTGTGCCCGTGGACCGAGCATGAGGGGAAGCTCCAGCATTGACCATGGAACAGCCAAGCTCCCAGCCAGCAACCAGAGTCAACAGTGTAATGTACTGTAAAAGATCCAGGAAGGCTGAGGCCAAGAAGAGACAGAGGCCTGTGAACTTTAAAAGACACAGAAAATCCTGGCACTCTCAAAACTGAGAAAGAAGATAATGCATCCAAATTGAAAAATCTCAGCAAAATATCCAAGCCAAAGAGGCAACTCACCTCGTCACAAAATGTAAAAGGAGGTGATAGGGTAAAGATTCGTGTAATTTAGAAAGGAAAACAATTCTTTAAAAAGGAAAAGAAAAATCTTAGCTTTGGAAGGCAGAGAAACAGATTTTGTTTTTGATATTTTAAAATCTTCTTTTTCTCTCTCCCTGTGCATATTTTCATCTGTCAGCATCTGGCTTCACATAAACCAGCTGCTCACATGTAACTTTGGGTTGTAAATCTTTTTCCTGAGGACTCTGCAGCATGCAACATGGATACTACTCTGGTACTAGGAGGGCTCACCAGAAACAAGCCAAATAACATCCTACTGTGTTAGTCACAGTATTGCCCTAGTTACTTGAAGATGCCCTTCTCCAGGCTTTCTGAGTGGTTTTCTGAATATTCACAAGTATCTGCCCACAGTTACTGGGAAGCAGGTGGAAAACCCACATTTGGGAGCTGGTATATCTTGATCTTCATATTTCACTTCCCTGTTTTATTTCCTGTTTTATTCCCAGTGAACAATCCCTATTTTTATTTTCCAGTGAACAATCACAATGATAACCTACCAGTTTCAGCCTGAATGTGTTGGATGAAGCCAGCTATCCGCTGCTTTGCAAATGTTGAGGATTTAAACTCCAAGCAGCTGATGGAGTTCTGTATCCTTCCAAAATCCTTCTTCTGGTTGTCTCTACAGCTCCTGTTTTCAGTCTTGGCATCCTGCCCCTTTCTTCTTCTTGGATTTTTATACTAGACTTTTCTTTTTTTGTATCTCAGTTTGGAATATATGATCATATTACTATATACTTGGGCTTTCTGCTCAGATCTTTGTACTGCACATTCTTGATTCTAGAATTTCCAACAACTTTGGATTAAACATATTTTCATTTCTGGTCAAGCCAGGCAGAACCTGCAGTTTCGCCAGAGAAAAAGGATTAAGAAATATTTCAACCAAAGTAGTACCAATTTCCATAAACAGATGTACTTTTGATACGAGTACCTGAGAGGCTAATGAAACACATAGGTTAAGTAAAATACATTTTGACCAAAAATAAAGGTGGTATTTTCTTTTCCTAATAGATAAAATGCTTCTTCTAACACCTTGCTAATATTAAATATGTGGTTTAATTTTCTCCAGCAACAGAAGTACCTTACGATAAACGCAAGTAGCTGTCATGTCCTTTTTGAGAGCAGTGAGTCTAGACATCTTGAAATTTACTGGGGACTTTCCCTAAGAAAGCAAATTACCTTAGATCCATTGAAAATACCTTCTTTCAGGTTGATGGGAGACCTCACAGATTTATTGAAGGTCACTTTAAGAAAGACGGAAGGGGAGTATCATTAAAGCCTAAGTGTTTTGAGGGGGAAAAGGGAAATAGAGAGATATTGGTCAAACGGTACAAAGTTTCAGTTAGATAGGAGGAATCAGCTCTGAGAATCTGTTGTACAGCATGGTTATATAGTTAATAATAATGTAAGATATACTCAAAAACTGCTAAGAAAGTAGATCTTAAATGTTCTTACCATACAAAAATAATGAGTATGAGAGGTGATGGATATGTTAATTAGATTGATTTAATCATTGACTAACGTATACATATACTGAAACATTACGTTGTATAATATAAATATATGTAACTTTAAAATTTGTCAGTTAAACCTTAATACAGCTGAAAAACATTGCTCCAGGTTGATTTTTAAAAATAAAAGAAGGATGCTGGTTTTAAAGTCCATAAGACGGGGGACTACAAAATACCCTAAAATAGAATGCTCCTCAAGCCAGCTGGTATTCATGAGAGAGACTGTGTATAGAAATGAAAAGAAAAGCAAGCTAAAGTTTGCAAATCTAGAAAACAGAGCATGGTGTAAGGAGATGAGTTTGTTCCTGATAGGAGAGGCATGTGCAGGTAGCTGCACCATCAAGATATCACTACAGCAGTTCACTAGCAGGGCTAGGTTTTGTGGCAAGACCATGCAGCACTTAGCAGCAATGATACATGGATCAGACTCCCTTTTGTAGCGCCACTTGGGCATGGAAACTAGATTGACCCTGCACCATTCTGATTATAATAGTCTTCAAAGTATTTCTTTCTCACCTTCTTAAGAAAAATATTTCAAACACCCAGAGAAGAATAACATAATAAATGCCTCTGTACCCATTACCCAGATGTATCAAATTCTAATAATTGCAACATGTCAACATAATATTATTTAAATAAGTCATTACTGATGTATTTCAAGCTCCATTTGTAGCCACCCCAATCGCATTCTTTTCTCTTTTTCCTATGTTTGTCATTCCTACCCATGTTTTCATTTTTACTATAAATGTATGTCTTTATAAATAATACATCATATAATTTTTTATGTTTGAAATGTGTATTTTGCTGGAAACACTAAATTTATCAATGTGTGTATTATTCCTCAAACAACTTTTAGTTCTTACGTTTGTTTTTGAGGTTTATTCATGTTAATATATGTATACATTCCATAATTTTAAACATTTCATTTATAGTAAAGGGTCTGACTTCATTTTTGATGTTTCACTGCTGACAATTTTCAAGCCCCACCACTGTTTCTTACTCTTCTGCCCAACATTTTGGCAAGCTGATAAAAAAGCCAGGTGCTTACTTCTTTGGCACAAAAATCCCAGCCTTAGTGTGTACATAGGAACACTCACTCCCCACGTGGGTTAAAGGTTATCTCACGTGGCTAGGAGTTTACCACCACAGAAACTCCCATCTTCTTTCCCTAGACTCTCAAGCTACATTTTAACCAGCTTGGGAAACTTCCTTGCTTTCCCCAGAAAATCTCATTATGTGAGTAATAAATCTTTCATAACCTCTTAGTGTGTGTGGCAACATGGGTCTAGAAATTTGATCCAAAGTTTGGGTGGGAAGTCCATCCTGCTTCTGCAAGATGACTACATTATCATACAAATATATCACTTTTTTTTACCTGTTTTCTATTTGGTGGACAATTTTTTTAATTTTTATTTTTTGTAGATACATAGTAAGCATATGTATTTATGGGGTACATGACATATTTTGATATAGGCAGGTAATGTGTAACAGTAACATCATGTAAAATAAGGTATCTATCCCCTCAAGCATTTATTCTTTGTGTTACAAACAATTCAGTTATACTATTTTAGTTATTTTTAAATATATAATTAAAGTATTATTGATTATAGTCACCCTGTTGCACTGTCAAATACTAGGTCTTATTTATTCATAAACATTAACCATCCTCACTTCCCCCTACTCCCTCCACTACCCTCTGCAGCCTCTGGTAATCAATCATCTACTCTCTCTATATAAAAATTCAATCGTTTTAATTTTTAGTGTAAACATTAATGTAAGTGAGAACATGTGAAGTTTGTCTTTCTGTGCCTGGCTTATTTCACTTAACATACATCAGTTACATCCATGTTTTTGCAAATGACAGGATGTCATTCCTTTTTATGACAAAATAGTACCCACTGTGTGTATATATATATCACATTTTCTTCATTCATCTGTCGGTGAACAATTAAGTTGCTTGAAAATAGTGGCTATTGTGAACAGTGCTACAGCCAACCTGGGAGTATGCATATCTTTTTGATATACTGATTTCCTTCATTTTGGGCATATATCCAGCAGTGTGATTGCTGGATCATATGGTAGCTCTATTATTAGTTTTTTGAGAAACCTCCAAACTGTTCTTCAGAGTGGTTGTACTATTTTATATTCTCACCAACAGTGCACAAGGGCATCCTTTTCTCCATATGCTCATCAGCATTTGCTATTGCTTGACTTTTGGGTGAAAACCATTTTTGAGGTGAGATGATATCTCATTTTAGTTTTGGTTTACATTTCTTTGATGATCAATGATATTAAGCATGTGTTTCTATGCCTGCTTGCCATTTGTATGTCTTTTGAGAAATGTCTATTCATGTCTTTTGTCCATTTTTTAATCAGATTGTTAGACTTTTTCCTGTAGAATTGTTTGAGTTCCTTCTATATTCTGATTATTCATCACTTGCCATATGAATAGTTTGCAGACAGTTTCTCCCATTCTGTGGGTTGTCTCTTCACTTTATTGATCATTTCCTTTGCAATGTAGAAGATTTTTAACTTGGTGAAATTTCATTTGTCCATTTCTGCATGGGTTGCCTGGGCTTTTGAGGTATTACTCATGAAGTTTTTGCCCAGACCAATGTACTAGAGAATTTCTCTAATGTTTTCTTTTAGTAGTTTTATAGTTTGAGGTCTTAGACTTAAGCCTTTATTCCATTTTGATTTGATTTTTTATATGGTGAGAGATAGTGGTCTAATTTCATTCTTCTGTATATGGATGTCTAGTTTTCCCAGCAGTCTTTATTGAAGAGACAATTTTCCCCCCAGTGTATGGTCTCAGTACCTTTGTTGAAAATGAGTTCATTTTAGGTGTATAGAGTTGTTTCTGGATTCTTTATTATATTCCACTTGTCTATGTGTCTGTTTTTATGCCAGTAACATGCTGTTTTGGTTATGTTACCTCTATAGTATACTTTGAAGTCAGGTATTATGATTCCTCCAGTTTTGTTCTTTTTGTTCAGGATAGCTTTGGGTAGCAATTGTGAGTTCTTTTGTGGTTCCATGTAAATTTTATAATTATCTTTTCAATTTCTGTGAAGAATGTTGTTTTGATAGGGATTGCATTGAATCTGTAGATTGCTTTGGTTAGTATGGAGATTTCAATAATATTGTTTCTTCCAAGCCATTAACATGGAATATCTTTTCATATTTTTGGTGCTCTCTTTGATTACTTTTATCAGTGCTTTATAGTTTTCATTGTAGAGATCTTTCATTTCTTTGGTTAAGTTAATTCCTAGGTAATTAATATATTTGAGGCTACTGTAAATAAAATTCCTTCTTTGTTTTTTTAATTGTTGGCATATAAAAATGCTACTAATTTTTGTATGTTGTTTTTGTATCGTGCAACTGTATAAATTTATTTATCAGTTCTAATAGTTTTTTGTGGAGTCTAGGTTTTTACAAATATAAGATCATATCATCTGCAAACAAAGATAATTTGACTTCTTCCTTTCCAATTTGGATGCCCTTTATATATTTCTCTTGTCTGATATTTCCAGCTAGGACTTCCTGTACTATGTTGAATAACAGTGGTAAAAATGTGCAACCTTTTTGTGTTCCAGATCTTAGAGGAAAGGGTCTCAGTTTTTCCACATTCAGTATACTAGCTGTGGGTCTCTCACATATGGCTCTTATGATGCTGGGGTATATTCCTTTTATGCCCAGTTTTTTGAGGGTTTTTCTTACTTATAAAAGGATGTTGAATTTACTCAAATGTTTTTCAGCATCAGTTGAAATGATCATATGGTTTTTGTACTTTATTCTGCTGATGTGATACATCATGTTGATTAATTTGTATATACTGAATCATCCCTCCATACCTGGGATAAATCCCACTTGGTCGCTATGAATGATCTTTCTAATGTACTGTTGAATTTGGTTTGCTGGTATTTTGTTGAGAATTTTTTGCATCATCAATGTTCATGAGTGATATTGGCTCATAGGTTTCTTGTTTTCTATGTCTTTGTCTGATTTTTCTATCAGAATAATACTGGCCCAATAGAATGAATTTGGAAGTATTTTCTCCTCCTCTATTTTTTGGGACAGTTTGAATACAATTGGTATTAGTTCTTCTTTAAATGTTTGGTAGAATTCAGCAGTGAAGTCATTGAGTCCCAGGCTTTTCTTTACTAGGAGATGTTTTATTACAGCTTCTATCTTGTTACCTGTTATTGGTCTGTTCAGGCTTTGGATTTCTTTCTGATTGAATCTTAGTAGATTGTATGTCTCTAGGAATTTATCCACTTCTTCTAGATTTTCCATTTTATTGAAATATAGTTGCTGATAGTAGCCACTAATGATTCTTTGAATGTCTGTGATTTTATTTATACTGTCTCCTTTTTCATCTCTGATTTTATTATTTGGATCTTCTTTCTCTTTTTTCTTAGTCTACCTAAAGGTTTGTTGCTTCTGTTTAACTTTTCAAAGAAGCAGCTTTTTGTTTCATTGATGTTTTTTGTTGTATTCCTTGTTTCATTTACTTCTGCTCTGACTTTTATTATCTATTTACTTTTATTAATTTGGGGCTTGGTTTGCTTTTGCTTTTCTAGTTTTTTTGAGATGCATCATTAGGTTATTTATTTCAAATTTTTCTTCTTTTCTGACATAGGCACTTATAGCTATAAATTCTCCTCTCAGTACTGCTTTCATTGTATCCCATAGGTTTTGGTATGCTGTGTTTTCATTATCATCTGTTTCAAAAATTTTTTTAATTTCCTTTTTAATTTCTTCATTAACCCATTGGTAATTCAGGAGCGTATTGTTTAATTTCCATGTGTTTGTATAGTTTCTAAAATCCCTCTTGTTATTTGTTTCCAGTTTTATTCATTGTGATCAGAAAAGATGCTTGATATTATTCCAATTTTTTGAAGGTTTTAAGACTTGTTTTGTTACCTAACATACAGTCTATCCTTGAGAATGATCCATGTGCTGAGGTAAAGAATGTATATTTGCAACTTTTGGATGAAATATTCTGTAAATAATTATTAGGTCCATTGGGTCTATAGTGCAGATTAAGTCCAATGTGTCTTTGTTGGTTTTGTGTCTGGAAGATCTGCCCTGTGTTGAAAGTAGGGTGTTGAAGTCTCTAGTCATTATTGTATTGAGGCCTATCTCTCTCTTTGGCTCTAATAATATTTGCTTTATATATGTGGGTAGTACAGTGTTGGGTGCATATATATTTACAATCGTTCTATCCTCTTGCTGAATTGACCCCTTTATCATCATATAATGACCTTCTTTGTCTCTTTTTATAGTCTATGTCTTGAAATCTATTTTGTCTAATGTAAGTATAGCTACTCTTGGTTTTTTTGTTTGTTTGTTTGTTTCCTTTGGCATGAAATATATTTTTCCACCCCTTTATATTCAGTCTATGTTCATCTTCATACTTTCTTGTAGGCAAGAAATCAATTTTTTTTTAATTCGTTTAGCCACTCTATGTCTTTCTATTGGATAGCATAGTTCATTTACATTCAGTGTTATTATTGATAACTAAGGACTTGCTCTTGCCATTTTGTTACTTGTTTCCTGGTTGTTTTGTAGTCTTCTCTTTCTTTTTTCTTCCTTGTTTTTAGTGAAGTTGATTTTCTCTTGTGGTATGCTTCAATTTCTTGCTTCTTATTTTTTGTTTGTTGTATGTTTTTTGATTTGAGGTTAACATGAGGCTTGCAAATACTATCTCATAACTCATTATTTTCAAGTGATGACAGCTTAACACGGATTGGATAAAAAATAAACACACAAGGCTGGGCACGGTGGCTCACGCCTGTAGTCCCAGCACTTTGGGAGGCCAAGGCGGGTGGATCACAAGGTCAGGAGATCTAGACCATCTTGGCTAACACGGTGAAATCCCATCTCTACTAAAAATACAAAAATTAGCTGGGCGTGGTGGCGGGCGCCTGTAGTCCCAGCGACTCGGGGGGCTGAGGCAGGAGAATGGCATGAGCCAGGGAGGCGGAGCTTGCAGTGAGCTGAGATTGCACCACTGCACGCCAGCCTGGGAGGCAGAGCGAGACTCTGTCTCAAAGCACACACACACACACACACACACACACGAAAACTAATCTAAACTATACACTTTTACTTTGTCCTCCAATTTTTTAACTTTCTATTGTTTGTCTTTATGTCTTATTGTACTATGTCTTAAAAAGTAGTCATAGTTATTATTTTTTACTATTACCAGTGAGTTTTGTACTTTCAGATGATTTCTTATTGCTCTTTAACATTCTTTTTCAGATTGAAGAACTCTCTTATTGAAGGACAGGTTTAGAATTCATGAAATCTCTCAGCTTTTGTTTATCTGGGAAAGTCTTTATTTCTCCTTCATGCTTGAAGTGTATTTTTGCCAGATATACTATTCTAGGCTAACACTGTTTTTCCTTCAGCATTTTAAATATGTCATGCCACTCTCTCCTGGCCTGTAAGGTTTTTACTGAAAAGTCTGGGCCAGACATGTTGGAACTCCATTGTATGTTATTTGTTTCTTTTCTCTTGTGGCTTCTAAGATCCTTCCTTTATCTTTGGCATTGGGAGTTTGATTATTAAATTGCCTTGAGGTAGTCTTCTTTGGGTTAAATCTGCTTGATGTTCTATAACCTTCTTGTACTTGGATGTTGAGGTCTTTCTCTAGGTTTGGAAAGTCCACTGTTGTTAGCTCTTCAAATAAATTTTCTACCCCTATCCCTTCCTCTGTCTCCTCTTTAAGGCCAATAACTCTTAGATTTGCCCCTTTGAGGCTATTTTCTAGGTATTCTTGGCATGCTTCATATTTTAAAATTCTTTTTCCTTTTGCCTTCTCTGTGTATTTTCAAATAGCTTGTCTTCAAGCTCACTAATTCTTTTTTCTGCTTGATCAATTCTGCTATTAAGAGGCTCTGATGCATTCTTCAGTATGTCAATTGCATTTTTCAGCTCTAGAGTTTCTAATTATTTTTATTTATTTCATTCTCTTTAATTTATCTGATAGAATTCTGAATTCCTTCTCTGTGATATTTTGAATTTCTTTGAGTTTCCCCAAAACAGCTATTTTGCATTATCCTTCTGAAATGTCACATGTCTCTGTTTCTCCAGGATTGGTCCCTGGTGTCTTCTTTAGCCATTTGGTGAGGTCATGATGCTCATCTAATGAACTAAATAAGACACCAGGGACACTCCACTTCATGAATGGTCTTGATGCTTATGGATATTTGTTGATGTCTGGGCATTGAAGAGTATTTCTTGTAGTTTTTGCAGTCTGGGCTTGTTTCTGCCTCTCTTTCTTATGACGACTTTCCAGGTATTCAAAGAACTTATGCTCCAAGCCCAACAACTCTGTGGTTCTTGCAGACTCATGGAGGTGCCACCTTGGTGGTCTTGGATATGATCCAGAAGAATTCTCTAGATTACCAGGCAAAGAGTCTTGTTCTATTCCCTTACTTTCTCCCTAGGTAATGGATTCTGTTTCTCTGTGCTGAGCTGCTTGGAGTTGGGAGTTGGTGACATAAGAACCCTTGTGGCCACCATCAGGAGGACTTTCCTGGGTCAGACCTGAAGCCAGTACAGTGCTAGGTCTCACCCAAGGCCCTCTGTAACCACTACCTGGCTATTGCCTATGTTAACTCAAGGCCCTAGGGCTCTATAATCAGCAGATAAAGAAGCAAGTGAGGTTTGTGCCCTTCCCTTCAGGGCAATGGGATCCCCCAGGCCCCAGATGGGTCCAGAGGTGCTGTCTGGGAGCCAGGGATTGGAGTCAAAAACCTTAGAAATCTACTTGGTATTCTATTCTACTGCAGCTAAGGTGGCCCTCCAATCACAAGATGAAGTTCTTCCTACTCTTCCTTTTCCTTTCCACAGGCCTCTCTCAGTGGCCACCACCACCACCACCAAGAGCCCATTGGGAGTTCTGCCAGGCACCACTGATATTCACTTAAGGCCCAAGGGCTCTTCAGTCAGCTTATGGTGACTACTTCCAGGCCTAGGACTCACCCTTCACGGCAGTGGGTTCCCCTCTGGCCCAGGGCAGGTCCAGAAATGCTGTCCAAGAGCCTAGGCCTGAACTTGGGGACCCCAAGAGCCCACTTGGTGCTTTACCCCTCTGTGGCTGAGCTGGTACCTAAGATGCAAAACAAAGTTCCCTTTACCCTTCCCTCTGCTTTTCTGAAGTAGACGGAGTCTTTTACTGCAGCCACCACAGGTGGGAATATGCTGGAGTCTCATCTGAAGCCAGCACATCTCAGAATTTCACCCAAGGTCCATGGCTTACTACCTGAGTATTACTGTTGGTTATTCAGGACCTAAGTGCTTTTTAGTCAGCAAGTGATGAATCCTACCAGGACTGGGGCCTTTCCTTCAAGGCAGCTGTCCTCTTCCAGCCCAGGGTGTGTCTAGAAATATCCAGGAGACTAGGGCCTGGAATGGGGTACTCATGACTCTGCTCAGTGCCCTATCATATTATGGGTGAGCTGGTATCCAAGATGTGAGACAGAGTCCTGTTTACTCTTTGCTCTCCTCTCCTCAGGGAGAAGGAAGGAGTCACTTTTGTTGCTTTGAGCTGCGCTGCCTGGGATTGCGAAAGGGTTGGTGCAAACATTGCCTTAGCTCTCACAGCTGGAGTCTCACTAGGTCATATGTCACCCTAGTCCGTGCTTCATATTTTAAAAGACCAGCCTAGCACCAAGACTTGCCTAAGAAATGCAGTCCTTGTGTCCTAGACTGCCTTTCAAGTTTACCCAGGACCTAAAACCACTTTAGCCTGCAGTGGCAAGGCTTGCTAAAACTCAAGTTCTGACCACTGGGATAGATGATTCCTCTCTGGCTAGGGATGGTCCAAATTGTTCCCTCTGTGGGTAGGCACCAGCTGAACCTAGCATGAATTTGCTCTTTGCTATGACAGGGCAGCACAGAGTTCAAGGCCAAGTCTCAGTCACTGTGCTATTTCTCTAAGCCCACAGATTCTCTCTCTGTGCCATGCGGCCACTGCTAGGGGACAGGGGAGCAGTGGTGTCAGTGTTTCAAGACTGTCTTTTCTACCCTCTTCAGTGCCTCTTTCAGCAATACAGAGTTAAAGACCAGATACTGTGAGTGTGTACTTGATTTTTGGTTCTTATGATGATGCTTGTGTGTGTGTAGTTGTTAAAATTTCATGTTCCTGCAGGGGCAGGGACAGTTGGTGGAGGCTTCTCTTCAGCCATCTTGCTCCCAACTGACAATTTTTTTTCAAAGCTTACTTGTACAAACTGAAATGCAACAATGAATATTTTGTACGTGTCACCTTATTATATCATGTTAAATTTTCTCCAGAATTTATTCCTAGAATTAGGATCACATCTTCAAGTTTAGTAGACGCTAACTTGCCTAGATAGTGTCAATTATTCTCCAAAGTGGTTCTGCCAATTTAAGCTCCCCCCAGCAGTTATGAGAATTTCTGTTGCTTCAGATGTTTGTTATACTTTTAAAATTTTTGTTAGATCTAATGGGTATAAAAGATAATTTATTGTGACTTTAACTTGTATTTCCCTGATTACTTTTAATGTTGAAAATTTTTCCATTAGTTGCTGGGCTTAAGGATTCTCCTACTATAAAGTACCTATTTATAGCCTTTGTCCATTTTTCTATTGGCTTTGTTTGGATCCTGATTTGAACTAAAAATTGCAAAAGTGTTTTTATGAAACAAGAAAATTTGAGATCAGACTTTATATTTATATATAATTATATTTAATTTGTTTAGGTGTGATAATGATATTGTTACATTTTTAATAATATTCCTTAGCTTTTAAACATACATACGGAACTATATATAGATGAAGTGATGCGATTATTAGTTTGTGGGTAGAAGGTAGTATGAGGTATACATGGAATATAATCAGGAATTAATTGTTAATTATTGGAGATGGTGGTGGTTCATGGGGTCATTATATAATTTTCTCTATTTTAAAAAATAATATATGATTTTTCATAATAAAAATCAATATAAGATTGGACAATAGAAAGAGAAAGAACACAAATAAATAAAATTAGGCATAATAAAGGGGACATACAGACAGATACATCAAAGATTAAAAGTGAATATTACTACTGTTACTGTAATTCAATACATTCGAAAGTTTAGATGAAAACAGTAACCTTATCCAAACATACATACTTCTAAAATTGATTTAGGAAGAAATAAAGAACTGTATAAAATAATCATTAAAGAATGAATAAGAAATCAAGACTTCCTGTCCTCTACCAAGAAACCTAACCCAGGTAGAGGCTTCATACACTAGTTTTACCAAACATTCAAGTCATTAATCTTCAACTTATATAAACTATTTCAGTGAATAAACAGAGGAAAAACTCTCAGATTCATTTACAAGCCTTGTATAATCTTAATACCAAACCTAGACCAAGACAGTTTCAAGTAAAGAAAATTTTAAGCCAATTTTATTTCTATGTCAAATCCAATATATAAAAGAATACATATCACAAGTGAATAGGGCTTATCTAGGGGATTACAAGAAGTTTTACCTCTGAAAAGTCTATTAATGTAATATACTCATTTAGACATTGAAGGAGAAATCATTCATATAATTTTTCAATTAATTTAAAAAAGCTCTTAATAAAAATTCTCTTCATGATTTAAAAAATTAGCTAACTAAGTATAGAAAGGAATTCCTTCACCTAAGAAGGTTATCAAAAATCTATAACAAGTATATTTCTGAAAAGTATTCTCACTAAAGTGAGACAAGAATGTCCACTACCTTTGAGTCTATTGCATTACAATAGACTTGTGGTCTTGGTCATATCAATACAAGTGAGCTCAGTAACTTTTCTGATACAACCACAATCTGCAAAAATCAAGTGTTCCCCTGTATCAGTAAATCAATAATAACTAATTATATAATGTAATAGAACAAAGATCATATTCACCATAGGAGAAAACATCTCTCCAAATATCTCTCTGTCTACACATGCATGCTCAAACACACTACACACACAAAATGTAATATAAATGGAAGTTATTGTACATACATTTATTTATACTGATCAAGATATCACAGAGATCTTTACATGTTAGTAAATTTAAATACAATCACTTATTTTAATGATCACATAGCATTACGTTTTAAAACTATCCAACATTCAAAGTTCTGTTGATAGTTAGGTTATTTCTAGGTTTATCAACATTATAAGCAGCACTGTGTTGAACATTGTTATGTAATAATCTTTTGGGATTTGTGAGAAATCTTAGTGTAAATATCTGAACTCATCATGAACCACTTCACTAGCTGGGAACACAATTATGGCCTTTAAATTATTCAGATTAATCGCTCTAAGCCCTGTCACTTTGCTAGAGAGAAATCTATTATCTATATTTGAAGAACTTTTCCTCCATTTTTTAAATGTCTAAAAACCCAGAGATTTGCTTAGTCTTGCTTTGTAAATGCTAGCTACTAGTACCTTTATAGCATTAGCTGCCCCTGGACATTTAAGACTGGCCCTGCCTATCTCTTGCTAAGCTCCTCTTTCCCCTTGCTCCCAGTCCCTGGTCTTTTTTGAATTCTTTGAGCAAACACTGAGATTTCCTGACACAGAGAATATGCTATTCCCTCTGAGTCATTCCTATTCACCTCTCTCCCGTCACATCTTTGCATGGTTAACTCCTAGTTATTCTTCACACTTTAGTCTTAAGTACAGCTTTTTAAGGGAGGATTTCACACTCATTCCCTGGCTTTCTTACCCTTAAATACAAACAACAAGGGCCCCTGCCCTGGCCTCATATTTGAGAGGACCCTTTATATCAAACACACACAGACACAAACACACACACACACACACACACACACTAAACAGCCAAGCCCCTCTGTCATTTGTGGTTTTATCCTGCACTCAACATTAGTACAGCACCACCTATAATCATAAATATCAGGTCTAATTAACCAACACCAATTAGTACCCAGGAAATTATCCTTCCAAAATCTTGCCCTATGTTCCTGAAATAAAAGGTTTTAATTCATATTGTGAAAGTTCATGGGGTGTGTTGCTGTTTACATTGAAGATGGAAAAAGCTAGGAAATGTGGAAGTTCTTAGGTAAGAAAAAAGTCAAATTAATTCACTTGTCAAATTTTTCCTCTCAGATTCTGTGAATGCAATAGATTCTTACGTAATGAATTATCATTTCCCAGTAGTGCACAGCATCTATTTTTGTTTGTTTCTCATGATATTCCAATTTATGGTTTAGAAGTACTCATGAATTGGCACTGTATTTGCAAAAGTTGCAAATGGTGGCTGAGGAAGATTTTGCAATGTCAAACGGTTCATATTATTCTTATGTTGCATATATGTAGATCTAGATACAGAGGAAGTAGATATAGATTTTTTTATGTTGGTAACTAGGAGAATATTGAATATTAAAATAGTTTTTAATTTTTATAAATTATGTAGTACAATTTAATTAACATTTCAGTTTTATTTATTTTTGTTTAAATATTTGATATTTAATCATTTAATAATACAATTTAATAATATTTACTCTTTAATTTTAATGGTAATTTGAATATTTCAGAAGAAAAAATACTCTGAAAAACATATAAGAAAAATAATTTTAATTTTTCATTGTTTAACGTTTTATGTCATTTTACTTTGTTTTAATGCAAATACATTAAATTAGCTCATAATTGTCAATAGAACAAAAATTATGTAAAAATTTGTTTCAACAACACAACCAGTGAATTTGGTTTAAGGAAGATAAGGAAATGAATGTTATAGAATGAATATATAATAATTTATAAATTATACGTTCTGTTCTTATTAGTCATCCAATCATTGCAGGCCTATCAATAGAGCATCTAGATATATGCAATAGCAAATTCAGTCATTTTGATATTTTGCCTGCTTTTAGTTATATTCAAGCAAGACCTTTACATATAATTTTTAATTTTGTCATCATAAAGGCATACTTGTCAGTGTATGAGAACATAAATATGCTATTTAATAGTTTGCTTGGTTTAATAAAGACTGAGATGTATGGCATTTGGGCCTGGGTTTTGTACTTTTGTCCTGACTCTTGCAAAGGTTGGGAGTGGGTCTCACACTGTGGAAGTCAGGTTCTTTGTAAAAAGAAATCATGGAGTTGTTCCTTCAGCGTATTCATTCTGTTTTAAATTATTCATCTGTTAGTGTGATTTTGGCTGAATTCTCTACTAGACTCTAAGCTCCATGATAACAGAGAATGTTTCTGTTGCTGTATCACTTCTCCAGAACTAACTGGCTGATATAGGCACTCACTAGATATTTAGTGAGTATATAACTGATGAATGTTTGCCTACTCTTGTGGTGAGGTATTTGCTAACCTAGATATCTGCTGGTACCACAGTGATGTTCCATGCTTGTGCTCCAAGATCACAGCTCTTTAACTTTATATGCATATGGTTGAGTATCCTTCCCATAGCAAGATTACAAGGGTAAGGTAATTGGAGCGGGAAGGGATTCTAGCTTCGGTAATATGCAGTTAGAACCATTTCTTCTCCTGGAACTCTCAGATCTGGTGTTGAGCCCAAGTCACCAACCTAAAATCTCCCTCTTAGAAGCAGAACTTATTAGGAGCTATTTGATCTACCCTAGCAAGTTTCCTAACTTTAACAATCACAGTAGATTGTAGTAGGTATTAATAATGTTCAATTCTCCTCTATTTCTGGGTACTTGGGGAGTTCAACTCTCCATTTCCTTGATGATAAGTACAACCATGTGACTATGTGGCTAGTTGTGGTTAATGAAATGTGAGCAAAAGTGAAATATATCTCTTTAGGGCTTCTCTTGTTGAGAAGATTGTAGAAGCTTGTAGTGGCATGGCTGCATCTTAAGATGGTAGAGCAATGGTAAATATATTTTATTTATTTATTTATTTATTTATTTAGAGATGGAGTTTCGCTAGTTGCCCAGGCTGGAGTGCAATGGTGCGATCTCGGCTCACGGCAATCTCCACCTCCCGGGTTCAAGCAATTCTCCTGCCTCAGCCTCCCGAGTAGCTGGAATTACAGGCGCCCACCACCAAATCTTAAACCACAACTCATTCTTAGCTTTCAGAATAGTGAAATACTTCTTATACTTGAGAGTATGAAATAACTTGCACCAGGGATGTTTAAAATATATGTTACTTGGGCATGGAGTTCATTTATAAATTTGGAATGTCATGAGGTAAGCCCAAAATGTGAATTGGAAAAAGGACTGAGTAGCTCCTAAAATGTAGATAGAGTAGAAGTCTATAAGATTTTTCTAACAATTAACACACACATATGTATACATACACAGATTTTTCAATTCTAATACCTAGGATCACATATGCACAATGTTTTTATAATTAGTAAGTAGCTGTATCAGTTTGCTAGGGCTGCTGTAACTAAGTACCAAAGACTGGGTGGCTAAACAACAGAAATGTATTGTGTCACATTTCTGAAGGCTAGAAGTCCAAAATTGAGATGTTGGTTCCTTCTGAGGGAAGAATCTATTCCAGTCCTCTCTCACTGGGTTGTACATGGACATCTTCTCCCTATATATTTTCACATCATCTTCCCTGTATGTATGTCTCTGTGTCCAAATTTTCCCTTTTTATGAGAACACCAGTAATATTGGATTAGAGACCACTCTAATGAACTCATTTTAACTTGATTGCCTCTGAAAAGATTCTATGTCCAAATAAGGCCACATTCTGAGGCCCTGAGGTTAGGACTTCAACATATATATTTTTGGGGGATGCAATTAAACCAGTAACAGTAGTTCTTTGTATGTATTAATTAAATCAATAATTTATTGAGAATCTACTACACTATAGGTACCAAGTTAGGTGCTGGGGATCCAATGGTGAAAATATACAAATGCAGTGTTTGACATCATGCTGCATGTGCTCTAGTGGGAGAAACAGGGCAAATGTCACAAACAAATTAAAATTTTCACAGAAGTACTGTGATGGAGAGAAGAGATAAAAGTATAAAAATTTTACATAATAAAAACATTCAGGAGAGGTTTCCTTAATAAAGTAGATTGAATAGAGATCTGGGGGACACCCATGAGAGAGTATTTTCCAGGTTAAGTAAACAGTATGTATAAATGCTTTGTGATGGTTTGTAATATAGTGAGTACAGAAGACCAAATATAAGCCACTATATGTGGAAGAGAATGAGGTTGAGGATGGTGTAAGATAATGTTGGAGATAGGGAGTGGCTGAGAAACCCACATAAATCCTTGCATTTCACTTTATCTTAATAAATGATCTTAGACATAATTATTCTTTTTCAAAAGATTTCTGTGGCTTCAAACAGAAACAGGCATAAGGGAGGATGCAAGAAGACTGAGGAAAGATTATGATATTAAACCAGGAGAGAGTCATTCTCACCAGGGCTAGATTGAGTGCAGTAGAGATTGGCAAAAGAGATATTTGGTAAATAAAATCGAAAGGACTTCATGTTAGATTTGGAAAGGAAGATAAGACACAATAATATAGTATAAATATATGGTGGTCCCATTCTCTCAGCTAGGAAACACTGATTTGGGAGAAAATAACATGAATTAAATTTTTGGTTTGTTGAATATGAAGTAATTTTGATAATTTAAGAGAAAATGTCAAGTAGACAATTGGTTTCAGATTTCAGAGAGGTGGCTATCGTGAACGTAAGAAGAGAAGATAGTCTAAGACAGAAATTTGAGGAACTTCAAATTTTTATGGTCTGCTAAAATAGAATAAACCAGAGGAGAAATGGCAAATAGAACAGAAGGAAAACCAGCTGATTGTTGTTTCAAGGAAACAAAGGAAAGAAAATGCTTCAAGTAGAAGTGAGTAGTCAAGAGCCTTCATACTGCTGAGTCTTATTTAAGAATATAAGCTCCGCAAGCGATCTTTACTTTGTTCTCTGGTATGTCCCAAGTATATGTTCCTCAAACACAATGAGTGCTCAGTAAATAATTATTAAATGTCATGATGGTTAATTTTATGTGTCAACTTGACAGGGCGAAGGGATGTCCAGATAGCTTGTTAAACATTATTTCTGGGAGCATCTATAAAGGTGTTTCTGGCCGAGATTAGCATTTGAATCAGCAGACTGAGTAAAAAAGATTCATCCTCACCAATGTGAGTGAGAATCAGCCAATACATTGAGGGTCAGGAATAGAACAAACAGGCCGAGGAAAGGCAAATTCTCCCCTCTCTTAAGCTTGTACATCCATCTTCTGCTGCTCTTGGAATTTGGAGCTCTTGATTCTCAGGCCTTTAAACTCTAGGACTCACACAACATTCTGGCTCCACTACCCCGACAGCCCTGATCCTGGTTCTCAGTCCTTCAGCCTCAAACTGGGAGTTACACCATCAGACTCCCTGTTTCTCATGGAATCACATCACTGGCTTTCCTGGTTATCCAGCTTGTAGACAGCATATCATGGGACCTTCTCAGTCTCCATAATTGTATGAGCCAATTTCCACAATAAATCTCTATCTATCTCCATCTATCTATCTATCTATCTATCTGTCTGTCTGTCTGTCTGTCTGTCTGTCTATCTATCTATCCTATTTACCTGTTTCTCTGAATAACTCTGACTAATACAAATGTTGAATCAAGTAAGACAAAGACCAAAAGTACCCTTTTGACTAAACTTTCTGGAGCTGACTAGTGAATTTAGGGGTGCTTTTTTGATGGAATGATGTATGAAGGAGTCAAGTTGGAGTGATTGAAGAAGGAGTGGGGTATGAGGAAATAGAGACAGTGGTGAGTATACAACTCTTACAGGAAAGTTGGCTGTGATGGAGATAAAGGGAGCGTGGGATCAAGGGACAGTTTTGGTTTTTCTTAGTTTTATTTTTTAATAGGAGAGTACTCAAAAACTTGATTGAGGGGAAGAATCAAATTGAGAGCACAAGTTGAAAGGCAGGGAGTAGAGAATACATACATATTTTCAAGTGTGTATTTGTGAAAATATGGTAATGATGGAGATCTAAACATAGAGGCATTGACTTTGGAGAGCTGGAAGGAAATGTCTTTAATTTCAACAGGAGGAGATGAAATAGAATAGGTGTTGATACAGGTAGATTGTATGTTTAAAAACCAAGGAATACCCATCAAATGGCTCAATTTTTCTCAGAAAACAAGTGGTGAGATTATCTGCTAAGATAAAGACAAGTAAGGTGTGGAGAGGGGTTGGATGTTTGGGAAAAGTGCAATTAGCTTTAAATAGTTGTTATAAAAAGGAGACAAGTTAACTAGAGACACTAAAGCAGTTAAAAATACTGAAGGTACATTTAAAATAGATCATCATTAATTTATGGAAAATGTGTCTGCTCTCTTTGTAAGGGTAAGGATGGAGCCATTTTAAAATGCTTGCTTTAGTGCTACAGAGACAAAATGAATTAGAAAATATCAGCTCCGTCATTTATTCTGGGCACAAACAGAATAGAGTTGTTTGCTTGTATTTCTCTATAGACTTAGTATATTTCCCTAGGCAAAAATGGTAACTCATTCACTTTGAAAATGAATTTTCAATGTTCGAAAATCCTTTTAATGTATTTACAGTACATTGACATAAAGATATGTTTATCCTTATGATATTCATCAAATTATGTTTTTATTTGACCATATGTTTATCTGAGTTTAAATTCACTGGTGCTAACAACATATATGAATTAGAAGCAACTAAATGCTTTTGTTCTTGTCAATATGACCAATCTTTAAATGTACATACTCCGATATGTTGGAGTTGATTTGATTTGGAAAATTGACTTGTTGAAGATTAAATTCCTACAAAATCCATACCTAGACATTTAACTGAATTCATAGCTCTAGCGGACATAAAATCACAGCATAAAGCAAACTAAGAGAAACTAAACACAGTATCATGCAAATGAGTTAGGATGCTTTAAAAATTGATAGTCATCATTCTTTTTTGATAGGGAATGATAAGTCAAATTGGCATGCCATATTTTACTTTTGAACATGTTAAGTTGACAATATTTAGCTCTATCTGTGAAATAAAGGTAAGATAGTGTAACATTTGGGGAATTGGTTTTTTTTATTTCTGCATTGTATTCTTTGCAGACAACACATGCTTGAGCACATATAATATTTTAATTATAAATAAAAATAAAACATTTACAATTTAGAAGTGTAAAATTTAGCCAACTTCAATTCTTTACATATATAATGTTAAGAAATTGATTGTGCTTTTAGAAAAGAGAAAGTCTATTTGAACTTTGTTTATTATTCTTATAGGCAATATCTTTTCTAGGGTATTTATTTTTTAACCATTTGATTGAAGGAAATTCACAAATATTTCTTTTTTTTTGGTAGTTTATGTTAATTTATTTTATATATATATATTTTTAATTATACTTTAGGTTTTAGGGTACATGTGCACAATGTGCAGGTTTGTTACATATGTATCCATGTGCCATGTTGATTTCCTGCACCCATTAACTCGTCATTTAGCATTAGGTATATCTCCTAATGCTGTCCCCGCCCCCGCCCCCCGCCCCAAAACAGTCCCCGGAATGTGATGTTCCCCTTCCTGTGTCCATGAGTTCTCATTGTTCAATTCCCACCTATGAGTGAGAACATGCGGTGTTTGGTTTTTTGTCCTTGCGATAGTTTACTGAGAATGATGTTTTCCAGTTTCATCCATGTCCCTACAAAGGACACGAACTCATCATTTTTTATGGCTGCATAGTATTCCATGGTGTATATGTGCCACATTTTCTTAATCCAGTCTATTGTTGTTGGACATTTGGGTTGGTTCCAAGTCTTTGCTATTGTGAATAGTGCTGCAATAAACATACGTGTGCATGTGTCTTTATAGCAGCATGATTTATACTCCTTTGGGTATATACCCAGTAATGGGATGGCTGGGTCAAATGGTATTTCTAGTTCTAGATCCCTGAGGAATCGCCACACTGACTTCCACAATGGTTGAACTAGTTTACAGTCCCACCAACAGTGTAAAAGTGTTCCTATTTCTCCACATCCTCTCCAGCACCTGTTGTTTCCTGATTTTTTAATGATGGCCATTCTAACTGGTGTGAGATGGTATCTCACTGTGGTTTTGATTTGCATTTCTCTGACGGCCAGTGATGATGAGCATTTCTTCATGTGTTTTTTGGCTGCATAAATGTCTTCTTTTGAGAAGTGTCTGTTCATGTCCTTTGCCCACTTTTTGATGGGCTAAATCAATTTTTGTTCTTTAAATTTTTACTGATAATTTAGGTCTAATTACTATTTCTTTTATGGCATTATAAATACAATAGAATGTAAAATTTAGAAAATGTCATAGATAATTTAATCCAATAAAAATTTGGTAGCAGCCATAATTTAGCTATGTTTGCAGAGGGCTTGCATAGTTGTTAATCTCTTGTTCAGTGATGATAATTAGATTCCACAAAATAATTGGGATTCCATAATGTTGAATTTAGCTTTAGAGAACATTACGCCAACAGAGAATGGTAGGAGGAGGTGCTGACAGCTTAATGGTCTCCACTGGATAGTCGCCAATGACTCATTGTGTTTTTCTGGGGTCCACATATTGGATAGTCTGAGTCACTTATTTTGAAACAAAATGAAGAGAAAGATTCTACAATTGCCATCCTCCTATTTTTCTAATGCAGCTTGCTGCATTTATATAAACAAGCTAGTATTGCTGTGGTTATTTGAAAGAATAATGTACTCTGACAGGGATGTGGATTCCAGGCATACAGTAAGTGGCATAGTATTGAGACTTCATTTATGAAAAGAGAGCAGGAGCTGAAGATTTAAGGAGACAGGTAATGGGTCAGTACTTGAGGAAAAAGAAATGTAACATCAGACATAATAACTTCATGAACTTGAAGTTTATCAGAAATTAACCCTCATCAATTTGTGGCCTGCCTGAGTTGGCCCATCTCAGGCATATTCAAAGTAGCCACCAGACCCTACTGCTCACCACCAGTGGTGTGGTACAATGCCGAATGCCCGTACTCCTACAATCAGGATATGGAAATTTGCTTTCTTTGTGGATGGCAGTTTTAATTTATGCATATTTTTCTTAAGTTTCCTCTGAAAACCCAAACACTTTTACATATGTAGAAGTTCTACTACACATGTAGAAATGTGTGGATTTTCAGAGGAAACTTAAGAAAACTATGCATAAACTAAAATTGTAGAAGTTCAACATGTGTAGAATTTCTCTGCCTAAAATGTTTTTTCTTGCCCACCTCATACATACATACCTCATACATACCTTGTCCCAGACTCCTTCCAATTTCTTGTCTGCCTAGTTTTTGCTTCTACTTTTGAGAAATTGTTGACATGTTTCCTTTTCTTTGCAGCGTCACCCCTCACCTGTCACCTTTTGTTTTCTTCTCTATGTCACATCTCACTGACCCTAACTGATATTAGGTCCTCTCACTTTGAAGTACCATTCTGTGTAAAACTTCATTATAGCAGTTCACTTTCTCTAGTAACAGTTCGTTTACTCAAACATTCTGCCATTGCATTATGGGCTCCTAGATGGCAATAACTCTGCCTCATTTTCCTTTGTGTTCCCAGTGCTTATGATGTACTTCTATCAATATTAATGCCTTTTTTACATATACAGTTTCTGAGATAGAAAATTGAGTCCCCTTAGTCATTCATTGAACCTCCTTGGGTATATAGCAAATAGTTTGTTTCCAGTCTCTCATTTGTCTTTTAATGACAGTTATGGTGTCTTTTGCTACACAGAGAATATTAATCATTGTGAAGTCAAATATGTCAATATATTTCATAATGACTTTATTTTATTTCTTGCCTGTGAAGATGGTCCTTATGAAACAATGATAAAAATGTTTTTCTGTATTTCCTTTTAATGCTTTCATCCATTTTTTTGCTTTTTAATCTTGTTAAGAACTATACATTTAGTCAATGGCCTTTTCTATTAAAGTACCATTGGAGAATTGTAGAGTCATCACTGTTTGTCAGTTAATTGAGGAAGAGAAGCTTGAAACTCTGACATTGTAGAAATAACTTCAGTTTTTCTGTGACTCAGAACTTCTGGAGGAACGGAATCTTAAGATATGTTACATAGGACTGCTCCTGGAATTATGAAATGCCCCCAAAATGCAGGATTCTAGGGAGTATTTTTTAGTTAGTGGGATAAAGTTCAACTATAGAATGTTTTAATTATTTTATTTCTTAGTTTTGATGACTGTGTTATCGAAGTATTATTCATTTAAAATTTACTATTTCTAATCATTGATGGTTTATAGGACATAGTTTGCTAGGGCTGCTATAACAAAGTACCATAGATTGGGAGTTTAAAAAACAAAAGTTTATTTTATCATAATTCTGGAGGCTAGAAATTTGAGAACAAGGTGTTGGTAAGGTTGGTATCTTCTGAGGCTTCTCTGCTTGGTTTGGATGGCTGCTTTCTCTTTGTGTCTTCCATTGTCTTCCTTCTCTGTGTCCAAATCTCTTCTTATAAGGACACCAGTCATATTGGATTAGAATCCACAGTAATAGCCTCATTTTAACTTACCCCTTTAAAGACCCTATGTCCAAATAGTCATATTCTGAGGCATCAGGTGTTAGGACTTCAACATATAAATTTTGGTGACATAATTCAGCCCATAACATAGGAATACAGTGACAAACCTTGTATCCAGTGAGCTTATTAATCTTACTAATTCTAACTTCATTTTGCTTTCCAGTGGTTTTCTGCTTAGCATTTTAGCTGTCTTCTCTGAGAAGCTTAAGAATAGGGAAAATGTCTTGAGGGGGAAACCACTGAGAATTGGACTTGTTCACTCTGTGACTCCCATCTCACTGGATCTCAGCCCCTTTAATTATAGGGCCTTGACCTCCTGACATTTGTCTCTCTAGTCTTGTGAGATTGTGCTCTGCTGGCATCTCTGCCCCATCACTATGGCTTTCTGCCTGGATTCACAGTCTCTGAGTGAGAGCCAAGATATACAAATACTTATAGGGGAAAAATGACTCACAAAATATTGGGTCCCATTCTATGGCTCTCTTTTCTTTGATATATTAGTTTTGCAAGTCTTGGTTGCCTCAACAGCCCTGTGATGCCTCAATGTTTATATATTGAGTCAAGATGTTGGTGACTTTTGGTAGAAGTGTTGTCTGCCTGAAGGTAGTCAATTCTAGCTTGAATTATGTTTTGTATGAGAGATTCCACTTGACTCTGGAAATTTGCCACCATTTAAAATATCAACCCTCAGTTAACCTAAAAACAAACTTCCCAGTGTAAACAGAACATGATACTAAGATAATTTCCTTAATTGCCAAGTTAAATGTCAGTTTGAATATATTATTCTTAAGAGATTTAGCTGTTAGCACCATTATAGAACATATGAGCATTTTATTCTATTTAAAAGGAAATGAAAAGTTCCTGTGTTTTTTTCAACCAATTAAGTAATTTAGTTTTTGGTACATATACTAAGAACAGAAGGAACTAAAAAAAGAGATTTATTTTTGTGCAAACGGGAAAATGTCCAGAATGCAATTAAACCATTTAATTAAACCATTATAATAATGTTCAGTAGCTCTAAAAATGCCCAGTAGCTATAAGTGCTATAAGGATTTTAGAGCAGAATATTTACTACGTCCAGCACATATTTAGTTATAAATCTCAGCCCTTTTATCATTACATGTCAGGGCCAATAAGATGAAAAACTATGCATATTATGATAAAAAGTTTTTGCAGTTTAATGTTTAGCATAACCTTTGTGGAGTCACAGAAGACACCAATTTTGTTTGCTTATTAATAGAAGTAACCAATCTTATTTTACTTGCTGTTGTTGACATTGATTAATAACCACTATTAACACAATTGAATTTATATGTGAAACTAATTTTCCATGGATCATTTAGGACCTTGACCAGTCATCTTGCATAACTTTAAGTTCAACTAGTGATATTTATATTGGTAAATTACCGCATGAATGAATAGTATTATTTTTATCTTAGAAATCTTCTGTTCTCTACAAAGAATACCTGTTTCTGTTATTCTCTTCTTTAAAAAATGTTTTTTATTCTACTTTTGAAGTTGCTTCAGTTTGCTGTTATTTTAAAGACATGTTAAAAGTCAGAAAAGAGAATATTATTATAGTTTTAACAATGAAAATCCATAAGGAATCAAACCTGACTGCTTATATTAGAGTTGATTAAGCATGCAGGTTGTGGAATTAGAATCCCTATGTTTGAATCCTGACTCTACAACTTACTAGATGTCTGACTTATGCAAGTTACTTAGCCTTTCTGTATTTCATTTATCAATCTGTGGAATGAAGATGTATATCTTGCTCCATACCACTCAAGGCATTGCTCGAGCTAATACATTTAGGCACTTAGAACTGTGCCTAGTACATAGTAAGCAGAGGAATTAAAATTTCACTTGTATTCAAAGGATAGTATCTAACATACTAGGACAGTCTAGAAAGTGAGATAAATTCACTGGAGAACTTTAGAGTTGGATATGGAAGTGAGTCCCACCTATTTTGAGTTGATGTTAATTTGACTGAATATTGTATACTGAGCTACTGTATTTTCTGCAGTCTTTTTTGTGTTCTCTTCCCTTTCTCCTCTTCTATTTTTTGTACTGCTCCATCAAACATTATTTCGTTCTATCATCTTCAATCCATACTCTTCCACTTAGCCTTTCCTCACTTGCCAACAATCCTAATTATGTCTCTTTTATTTTCAAATAAAACCAACCAAAAAGACATTCCTAGTATCATCTTAGACATTCTTTTAATTTTTTCATTTTATTTATTTATTTTATTTTATTTTATTTTTTGAGATGGAGTCTCACTCTGTCACCCAGGCTGGAGTGCAGTGGCATGATCTTGGCTCACTGAAACCTCCACCTCCCAGGTTCAAGCGATTCTTCTGCCTTAACCACCAAATTGTTTGAAAATGTTGCATCTCTCTCTCTCTCTCTCTCTCTCTCACACACACACACACACACACACACATACACACAGAGGTTATGGTGAAAATCTTTAAGCAAGAAAGGAGGAAAATACATGAAACTACAGAAGATATAAGGTACATATTTCTAGAGCATCAATTTTGCTCAGTGGCATATAATTAAAACATTGATAGTGTTGTATCAAAATAAGTGCATATGTTATAGAGTAGAATGTACCAATTATGTGAATTTGTTAAGATAAATAAGAAGAGTTTTAAAAAATGGAATGTAAGATGATGACTTAAGATTTCCTGTCAGACCTCCAGAAGAACATCAGGTCTGGATAATGTTTGGTCCTCCTATTCTCAATAGATGTTATGACTAAAATTTGGATTCAGGGGATAACAACCTAATGTCTCTACTTTAAAATTCAATTTAAAACCTTTTTCTAAAGTTTCATCTGATGATGATTTTAACTTGATTTTAAAATTTCTTTAGGAATTACAAAGTAGCGATTCAGTAGTTCAGTTATTTGCTCTGCATTTATTAGTCACAATTGTTGTATATTTTGACTTTTGCCATTTAACAATATATCTCAGAGATCACTTGACATACAGAGATCTTCCTTATTCCTTTTCTATAACTGCATTATATTTTATTGTGGGAATGTACCATAGTTTATTGAGTCAGTTTTCCATTAAATTCATCAAATCATATCCACTTTTTGCTATTATAAATAATATCAAAGTGAATAACCTTGGCCATAAATTATTAACAATTTAACAATTTTCTTTTGGGAAATATTCCTAGAAATGATATGACAGGATGAAAGGATTAATGCATATTTTAGAAGATAAGAATTTGGCCCTCACATATTATATATCTTGCCCATTATCCCAATAATGTTTATAATATTATAGCTATATCAATAATATTGAGTGCTTAGCAAAATAATATAATATGCGTACACTACATTTGTTGTACTTTTTTCTGAAATTACCTTTTTAAATATTTTAAGTTATATTGTTTTCTACAAGGCAAGATTAGTTAAGCAATCAATCAGTTCTATTTTATTCCCATATCTTTCTGTTCCTATACTCAAATCTATGTACAACTGTTGTCCTGAGGATATTCCTCACCATTTCCTGGAAAATCTCTTTGGTTTTGCTATGTACTAACCCCTGCCCCTTAGATCCTAAAACGTTTATTTTCTTGGTAGAATACATCCTCCAACTTCCTGAGAAAGGGTTCACAGAAATTAAACAATTTTTGAGAGCCTACATGCAAAAAAAGTCTTTATTTTACCCTTACACTTTATTATCTGTCAGGATTGTTATAGAATTCTAGCTCAGAAATCAATCTTCCTTGGAGATTGAAGGTTTGTCTTTAATCCTCTTTTTTCCCAAGATTGTTTTTGAGATGTCTGGTGACATGCTGGTTCCTGTGCCTTTATTGGTTTGGAAGGATGTGGTCAGCCCAGATGTTGGCCTAGTGAGGAACAGGAAACAGAATAGAGAATTGTAGGATTATGACATAGCAAGATGTTTTGTTTGCTTTTTTGAGACAGAGTTTCGCTCTTGTCGCCCAAGCTGGAGTGCAATGGCATGTTCCCAGCTCACTGCAACCTCTGCCTCCCAGGTTCAAGTGATTCTCTTGCCTCAGCCTCCTGAGTACATGGGATCCCAGGAATACGCCATCATGCCTGGCTAATTTTTGTTATTTTAGTAGAGATTAGGTTTCACCATGTTGGCCAGATTGGTCTCGAACTCCTAACCTCCAGCGATCTGCCCACCTCAGCCCCCCCAAAGTGCTAGGATTACAGGTGTGAACCACCATGCCTGGTCCATAGCAAGACTTCCTTCATATGGTTTAAATTACTAATTAATTATGGACTCTTGAGTGCTCATATGGCTCTATCTTAGCCCAATATTGCAGCATCAATGAGGCTATACTTCTGAGCTCCTCTGACCAGATTACTCCTTAGTCCATGTGGGCCATCTTGACCACATAACTTGTAATGTACCTCTGTGAAGAGCCAGGGAAGCCATGTGGAGCAATGTTTGTTTACTTGTGTCCTTGTCTTGTATATACCTTTGCACTGCTTGTTTATTGGTTTGTTCAAGAGTTAAAATGAGAGTAGCCTTAAATCAACAGTCAATGTGCTTGCCAATCTCTGAAGCTGTATCAATTCTTTGGGACCTGGCTTTCATTAATTTTTCTTACCTCCAGCATTCTGAAATTACAAAGTACATCACCTTACCCCCCAGATCCCCACATGGCCTATTTTGACTTGAGAACTCATATTCTTTAGTTCTGGAAGACAGTCTTGTAGTCATATATCATTTCTTTGATAATTTCTGCCCTTTCAGTTTTCTGTTCTTTCTGGAACTAATTTTACCATATGTTAGTCTTCCTAGTTTAATTCTATAATTCTTTTCCTGTGTATTGTTCACAGGTTTTTTTTTTATTCAACAGTTTTGGAGATTTTTTGGAATTTATTTTCCAAACCTCCTATTACAATTTTCAGTTTGGGTATCATGTTTTTCATTTTCTGATGCATCGTTTTTGAGTTATTTTCTTATTTCTTGGATGCAGCCTCATATCCTACTTTGAAATAATTACTTAGAGGATTTTCCAAAACATTTTCTTCTGTTGGCTGCCTTGTTTGTTTCCTATGAAAATGCCTTTGTTTGTTCCTTCTCTTTCATGTTCTAGACATTCCTTAATTATTTGTTTATTCTTGAGTAACTATCAAATTTAAGAGTAAGTGATTAAGAAGATGATTAGAAGCTATGTATACATCGATGTGACTTATTGATTGGTGAACTTACAGCAATACGATTGTGTAAAAACACAAAAAAATTTTTCCAAAACCCACAAATATCATTATCTGTAGGCTTGTTACCTAGAGGTGATCAGTTTCTCTAGAATAGGATACTCTCATCTTTTGCATGGTGAATATTCTATTCTGTCCATCTCTGCCTACATTCTTGGAGCTGAGTATAACAAAGAGACATAGCGTTTTCAAATTAGATAAATTTGACTTAATTAGTTGGCTATAGCTCTTAATTATGGTATACCTTTTCCCATTATGGCTGCTGTAGCCGTAGCTTAGGATAAACATTGATGATCCCACTTACAGTGGGACTAACTGTATCCCTTGGGTTATTTGTGTGAAAATGAGAATGGGATTTCAGGAGCGTGACAGAAGGTCTAAGCGTGAAATACTGTTTGGCACAATTCCCTTCATTGCTTTCCAAAAATGGCAGGTAATTCCACCAAAAAAGAAAAATAACCAATGTTTATGTGTATTTTTTTTTGGTGTGGTTTTCTACTGGGAGGAGTGTCCAGGGAAGATTCAGGCAAATATTTAAAACATTAATGAAGCCAATTTTCACTAGGAGTGTCCTAAGATCTCAAATATTAAAAATAAGAGTTACCTAAATTTTCCTTGCTGAAGAAATTAAGTCACACATATACTTGGAATCCCTTTGGGAATTCCACAATGCTATGTCAGCCATATCCTCAAAATCTACTCTTAAAAGGGTTATTAAGAAATAATGTAAGACATTTTGAAGCTAAAAAAGAGCAATTTTGTGTGATGTTTCCTGTGAATAAAGTTGATGTGATGCTATTTTCAATGAAAACATTTTCAAAGGTGTTAGAGAAGAATGGCCTTTAGCTGTTGAATAGCTCCACATGTTAGATATGGGGGCACAGATTCTATATGCCACAAAACATTTTGGTGTTGGAAATAAAAAATATCCATGTAAAATATATGGTAATCCAGTCCTCTCCCTAGTCCAAATCATTCCTAGTCCATTTCATAATAGCCAATTACAGGTTACTCAAGGGACATGGATCATGCAAATCAGCTCATATTTCACTGAGTGACTGTTTCTCGTGTTTTGAGCTATTATCTTCATCGCAGTGCAGCACATGAATCCAACTCATCTGTACTATAATTGCTATAAATCAAGCATTCATTTGTCATTATTTATTGCCAACTATAAAGGGTTTTAATAATATTTAGAGGGCACCGCAATAAAAGCAATCATTTATTGTGTCTGCTTATAGGGTCACTTAAGGTTTTCAACAAAAGCCAATGTCATTTCCTAATCTTTTAATATTCATAAGGTACCATCACTTGCAAATGGTACATTATGATTTATAAACATTTCCTGTCCAGAAACATAAAAGCATCATCATAATTCCGCCCAGAAAAAGCAGTAAGATTCTGCGGGGCAACCTGAGGTACTAGAGCCCTGTGTTCTAAACCTAATCTTGTTTCTGCTTATTTGTGTGCTGTTGATCATACCACTTAAACTCAATTCTCAACTACAAATTACAGAGGGCTTGTCAGAGTTCTTCTGCAAGGGAGGCTCTGCATTATTATTTGAAAAGATGGTTGTGTTTTTCCTATCTGAATTGCAGTAATAATAGAAGTGGCATGGTATGGTAGGTAGACAGCTTGGGATGAGAAAGCACAAAAACCTAGGTTCAAGTTCTATTTCCATCAATTACTACATGTGTGACCTTTAACCAAATGAGTTAATTTCTATAAGCATCTGTCATCTTTCATTTTAAATGGGGATAATACTTTGTCTGCCTATGCAAGGAATCTCTACAAGGATTATGTGAAAACCACTTGTGAGGTATAAAGCAATTCAACAGTTAGCTGAACACACAACCTCCTTGGGGAAAAGGTAGAGATAATTTTCTCCTAGAACACTCTTTGTAAAATTATGTTTGACAAAGATGAAGAAATATATTGCTTTGTAATTATCTGGAAGAATCATAGAATCTCAGGTACTTATACCAACTGCATGTATTACTGCTAAATTTTCTCTACCACATTCCAGTCTTTGCTTGGGCACTTCCAATGATGTGCAACTAATGGCCCCTGACAGTAGCACACTAAATTTGATAGCTCTAATTTAGTGCTAAAATCTGTTTTATTCTGGGACAGACTCAACAAGCCCAATGTCTTTTCTTTATCAGTACCAATGACATTTGAAGACAAGTGCTATGTCCTCTCTGAGGTTTGTCTTTTTCGAATGTAATATTTCCAATTCCTTCAATGATAATTTATGAAACATGATTTCAAGTTATCAGTATATCTGGGTCAATGTATTTTAAACAATAATTCAATTTGATTAAACTGAATTTAACTCTATTAAAAATATTGAATATCTATAATGTGCCAGAGACATATTAAGTTCCAGAGACACAAAGCTGAATAAGGCACGAATGCCCTCAAGGATATCCTACTCTAGCCAAGCCAACTTTCACATTTATGATCACCTATAGTATCACACAGTCAACTGAAATGTATTGGACACATGCTGTATGCCAAACTCTTTGCCAGGGGCTGAGACTCTAGCAGTGAATGAGGCAGGAATGGTTTCTGCCTTCGTCAGGCTCTCATTTTTGTGAGGAAAAAAACAAAGATTCATTTGTGAACAAGTGTATTAGGTGGATGTTATGGTCTGAATGTTTGTAACCCCCCATCCCAGAAGAATTCATAGGTTGAAACCTAATCACCGACATGTTGGTATTAGGAGGTGGGGCCTTTGGGAGGGGATTAGGTCATAAGAGCACAGACATCATGAATGAAATTAGTGCCCTTATGTAACAGGCCCCAGAGAACTGCCTTGGCTTTTCTGCCATGTAATGTTACACTGATGAGACAGCTGTCTGGGAGGTGGGCCCTCACCAGACCCCAAATATGCAGATGCCTCGATTTAGAACTTCCCAGGCTCCAGAACCATGAGAAATAAATGTCTGTTGTTTATAAGCCACCCAGCTTATGATATTTTGTTATAGCAGCCTGAACAGACTAAGACAGTGGGCAATGAAAATAATGTTTCAGAAAGAAGAAAGAACATTGTGTCCATGAAAGCAGGGACCCTTTCTATCTTGTTTGCTCTCGCATTTTGAGTACCTGATGAAGTACCTAGAACAGAGTATATATTCAATAAACATCTTGTATAGTGAAAGAAACAGCAAGCTAGTAAGAATTCCTAAAGCTTATGACATAAGAAGGAAGTGAGGCTAGGTAAGTAGAAAGGGATCTGTGGCAGATATTGTGAGAGTCTTGCCTGTATCTATCTCCTTAGTATATGCAGGTCCAAATTCCACACATCACCATTTCTCTTTTTTAGCCTGAGGACTTTAACAGGCAAATAGCACTGAAGCCACTTTACCTGCCTCTGAACCTGGCCGGAAGTACTGCCCACTTACCCCAGCAGCAGTCTTCAACCGAAGACTTCAGTTGCTTCAGGTAATTTTCAGTTACCTTCAGTGGTAACTACCTTAATAAGATACTGACTTATTATATCTCATTTGCACTCTTCTCTATCAGAGCTTCCTTTATTGACTAAATAAGCTTATTTCAGAGTCTATTTCTTATTCTTATTTCAGATTAAAATTCTTATTTCAGAGTCTATTTCTGGAAAACCCATTCTGGAACCATATAATGAAAGTTCTTTTTAAGCCATATTAAAGTGGCTAAAGTCTATCAAAGTACAATGTGTTAGTGCTGTATTAGCAGTATAACTAAAACATTTAGAGAACCTTTTCTATAGCATTTTCAGGAGTCTTATTTAGGCTGGGCTCTGGATGGATCCTCACTCCCTGTCTCCTCCAGAAGCACATGCTAGGAACAAGAAAGAGAATAAAAATCCCACTTCTAGCATCCTTCTTTGCATACGCTTTATATTCCCAACTGGAGAAGTCTATCTTCATATAGACCTCTGCAGGGGTTTGGGGGTAACAAAGACATGGGCAACATTCTGACTTCCTGGAGAGTTCTAGCTTGATGGCCTAGACATCCTGAGCACTCTGAAGGTACTTAGAGCTTGTTCTGGGACTCCTGAACATGGAATACCAGCCACAGGGACACGCAGGCTCCTCTGGACATCGGTGGCTCCGAAGGAGGACCGGTCCAGACACACTGACAGACCTTGCCTAACTGTTCTGGACATCCTAACATGCCTGTCACAATCACAACACCCAACATACCAGCTCTCGCAGATACGCCCTTTCAGAGCTTCCACCCTGATAGGAAACAGGCCACAGTGGACTGTGGATCACCCACTCCCATCGATCAGTCCCAGGACTTCATGCATCCTACAGAGCTTAGAACAAGAATCATGTGCAGGACCCAACGTGCTATCTTCTATCTAGCCATATAATATGCTTTTGTCTTATAAAACCCTGGCTTTATAAGGATCAACAGAATATTATTTCCAAGTTATAGCTCCAGACAACGAACATGCAAGCATCAATGTTTATGCGACCATCACCAACTCTTAATTTATAATTAATGGCAATGACATGAATCCATTTGATTATGATTACTGATGAGAATTATATGTGTTTCTTAGTATTTATTCTTTCTAAATTTAATTTCATCATGTAAACAAGGTTTAGTATTAAACAAATTCTTTTATTTTAACTTAATAATCACACATAAATGGATATATAAGAATTTTCATTGCTTCTGAGACTGTCGTAGACTTCTTAACAAAATTAGCTTTTACTTTCTGATGTTCTCTCAAAATACGATTATTGAATATCTTAAGTGTTTTATATATAAGAACAACATTTTTCACCTAATGAAAATGAGATATTTGGATATATAGGAATACGTATCCTAACGTGCTAAGAAAGAGTTATGCAACATTGGGTACAGCTGTAAGATATAATTTTCACCAAAGCGTTGACACATATTTACAATTTTATAACATATAGCCCTACCCGGGGTTTGAGTGAAACACGATTTTTACATGTATACACTAAGCTGCCAATTCTACATTTATAAATTTATACTAATATTTATAAAGATATATGCAATGATTTGGCTACAAGGAAGCTTATAACATTCATGGTTATGGTGTCAAAAAGTTGGGAAAAGTATAAATATTTAGAGATCACAGAATTTATAAAATTTGTGCTCTATATTAACATTCTTCAACCATTAAGAATGATATTATATATTAATATTTATTAATGTTAGAGAATAATTTATTATTTCTTAAAAACAGGTTTTAAGAAAGAATATGAAGTGGCTTTCAATTTTTATAACATAAAATTTATGTAGTTATACAGATAGGACATAAAGATGGACATCAAATGTGTAATGCATCTTATGTGGTGGAAGTTACGAGTGCTTAAAAAAATTTCTGTAATCTTTATTTTTCACTTTTCTTTATTATAATGAAGGTTACACTAGAAAACTAGCTAAGGAACAGATTAAAAGGGGTCTTTAATGCCAAATGAAGGAGTTCATCCTAGAGGTAATGGGAAAATATGCCAGGTTTTTAAAGCAGGGAGGAAAATTGGTCAAATGAGTAGCTCAGAAGATATTATCTTACCTCTTGAAACTCAAGTTTCTCCCATGTAAGGAACTTGTGTGTGTTTGCATAATAGACAATTTTAATATGCAATCTGAAAGTGGCAGATGAGGTCCTGAAGATATAGCCTAGAAAAAAAACGAAGCAAAACCATGCTGCATAAGAAGTTATCAGGCATGTAAAGGGGATGAAAATCATAGAAGAGAGGAGGAACAGCGAGTTTAGAGAAGAGAGAGAGAGAGAAAGCGACAGATAGAAGGAGTGAGAGGTATTAATTGGAGAATATGGCAGAAAGCCAAGACTGCATAAAAACATGACTAGTGAGAAGTTTCCACCGGTGGTGAGCCTGAATCGTAATTTTAAGTACAGGAATATCTAATGTTGCATTCTTAGCTGTTTGCAACGCTGTGATATTATCCCAATCTGTCACCTCATACTTTTGGCAGAGTCCGGTAGTCCATACAGCCTGGTATGGAGATGTTTAAAGAATAAAGTGTTGGAGCCATAAAGGGAGATGGGTCTGATTCAGACAGACCTGAATCATTACTCCATTTCTTAATTTGTATGAGAGGCTGGACAAATCACTTAATGAACTGCAGTGTTCTGAGTTAACATTTAATAATTGCTTAAAAGCTGTTAGCAAATATTATTTATTAACTGCTAACTATGTGTCAGGCAGTATTCCAAAACCTTTATAGGTATTTACTTATTTAATCCTCATGATAACTCTATTAAGCTGTAAACTATTTTGTTTATAATCACAATGTGCCTCTTGTGAGAAAACTGAGGTGCACTGCAGTTAAATAACTTGTCTGAGGTCACACAGCTTGAAAGTGAGGGACCTGAGATTTAAAGCAGGTACTCTAGTTCTAGAGCATGTACTTCACCCACCCGTGTTACACTATCCCTCAGAGGTTGATTACAAGCTTGGAAGCACTAAACAAGATAATATATGTTAACGCCAAGCACTGTAATTGGTACAGAGAATTTTAGTTAATATCTCTTTTTTCTTCAATTCACTCTGTATTTATAAAACTTGTTTGCAAAATGATCAAAACAGATTTTGTCAAGGGTCTTAAAATTTAGACATAATATTCCTTCCTAATTTTCCTGACCAAACAATTAAGAATTCCATGAAACAAAGAAATGGGGTTAGATACGTTTTATTCTCTCCTAGTAAACTCTAGTCATTTTTCAATTCCATTCTAGGATTTTATTTAAGAGGGAGACCAAGCTCATTTGTCTGTGGCCTTAAGTTTTAATCTGTGCATTTATCGAAGTAAAGTAACATACCTTATTCCATTTGTTCTCCATGGCACGATCAGCAGGGGAAACGTTCTTCACTTCATTTCTGTGAATGAGAAACTGAGACTCAGTGAAGTAAATGCTTTGACGAAGACCATCTTTCTAATAAGGCAAGGAATTATGTTAAAAGTTGGCATACTTGGATCCAGTTCAAGATTTAAGTGTCAGATCCATGTTTTATTATTTTTAAATTTTTTTCGTGGTCAGCTAGTAACAAATATAGAGAGATTGAGATAAAATATAATATGCAATCAAACATTTTTTACTGTAGCTATGCAGTATATATATATACAGCAATAATCATGCAAATTTTTAAATATAACATTAAAGACAAGTATTTTTAGATTGCTTTTATCTACTTACATTGATATCACTGCTTCCATTCATTAGGGTAAATAAACAAAAAATATTGCATTGATAATTTCCCACATATAATTTCTATAGACAAAAGAATCTTAAAGCAGAAGGAATGTGAAAGGAAAAAATCCAAGGCCTGGACAATTCAATTAAATATGCATTTTAATGACAGTAATCTTCTCCCTTTAACCTCTAGCACGTCTGTTCTCTGAAATCTGAAAATAAATACTTAAAATTATACTTAAGTATAGTTAAAATTGTGAACAAATCTCTGTAACAAATAGACTTTCACTGTCTACAGGGTCACTTAATAGCTGACGAATAGATTCTATTAGGCTCTATCTTAACTGGTACTTGAACTTTTGCCTTAAGCTGATTTGGCTTCTATAATCCTTCCTGTTTTATCAACTGAAATGGTCAACTCTCTTAAAGCTTACCATACCATGGATGTATTTCACATGTTTATGTTCCAGCTTTTTGGACATTTTCCCCAATTGATTGAGGCATTGACTGTGAGATTTGTAACAAATAAATTAGCTCTGAACTCTTCATGTAACAAGATGTCTAGTTTCTTAAATCGCAACATCCACTTAATTTCATTAAACCCAGCTCATAAATTCTACAGCTTGACAACCAACTAACCAACCAGAGTGTAGTACCTGTACATAAAATTATTTTCTTATAGCAGATGTTGGTAGTCAGACGATAGTCTTCCATAATCTCTCGAAATTAAATATTCATTTTATCCAAATTGCCAAATCACTGATGTAAGATAAGGGGAAAAATAATGGTGACTTCTATTCCTTTGCCTTCTCAAGCATTTTTAGCTGGTAAATGGCTTATATTTATGTACGAGGATGCCATAGATCAGACAGCCATTAACTGCCTCCAAGATCATTACTGCGCCCTCCCTTCTTCAGCTGGACCACCTGTCTTCCTTGCTCAGGGCAGTCGGTCCTACTTTCCATCCCTTTCTTTTGTCAAGCTAAACGACAGCTTCTTTGATTTTCCTCACTGCAGAAGCATCTATCATTGCATCCATTATCTATTCTGACATATTTACACACTGTGTGTGCTCAGCTGATTGGGACTCTGTCCACAGTTCACAAGACGCCTGCCCTCCAACCTACAGTTGTGTATTGTGGTGAAATATCAGGCTAAGTCAGTGAGCAGCACTTGCTAAATTTGTTAAAATGATGTGTATAATTGTACACACAAGAGTAAGCAGGATGCTAGGGAAACCTCAGACTCTTGGGCTATGACTTTATGAACTACCCACTCTCTCAGAATTAGTTAATTCATTCAATTCACCTCAGTCTGAAAAAAACAATGGGCTATTGATTTTTTTTAAAAAATTGTGTGGAAGAAAAACATTCAGCTAATTTGATATATCTACTGAATTAAAACATTCTCAACTTAGTAAAATAGTATTATGTTTTAACTTATTAAAAATCATCTGTGGAAAGTACACAGTTACACACACAGATGTTTACATATTTATCACATACTTATTTTATTTATTTATATTATATCTTATATTTATTATATACTTATATATCATTTAGGACAGTCCTTCATTTGAAAAAATTGTTTCATTTTTTGGTTGTGGAAATCCTAATTTTAAAAAAATTCATTAAAGTTATATAAACCTAATCATTTTATTTCTCTAATTTCAGGTTCAACGACAAAAATTAAACTTTGATATACCTTATTTTTTTTAAACGTTCAAAACAATAGCACATCTCATTTTAATTCCAAAGTAGAATTAGGTAAATTTTCCAAAATACACCTTCTAATGCTTTTAATGTATTTTCCATATATTTTTTTAAATTAGTAAAGTTCATATAAGAAAAATAAATAGAATGGGTTACCAAGCAATTCTTGCCCATCAAATAGAAACCTATCTATCTGAATGAGTTTAAATAATCCAATGAAACCTGCAGTAAGTCTCCTGAATGAAGCGTATTTATTTTTCTCAAGTCCATTTTATGTTCTGTACTCACTAAAATTTGTAATACATTACTTCCCCATGCACCAATAATTTAATGATACCTTATTCTTTGCTTGAAAAGCAAAAGAAATATTATCAGGCAGTATTACAACAAGCTAAACCAATTACCTTCTAAAATGATTTTAATGCAGGCAAAATATGAGAGTCATCATTCTAGCATAGTGAGATTTATTAAGAGAACAATTCAAAGCAGTAAACTGGACTTCTTATATGCTACATCGCTTCCTATTGAGATTCATTAATATTTTGAAAGTTTTTACTTTATACTGTAAAATTTTAAAATGTCATATTCTAGCAGATTTTGTGTAAAGAAACTAATAATATCTCATAGGCCATTTGGTTGTAGCTTTCATATATACACATTCAAATTCAAGACATACACTGCAAATGCTATTGCTAAAAGTAACAGGCTCACCAAATAGTATGAAAAATTGTTCCCATGTCCATAATTTAAAAGAAGTGAAGAAAAAGTTAAACCACCATAAATCTGAGACCTTCAGATAAATTCCGAATCTAAAAGGCTTGCTAATGGGTTATACATTATTTCTTGCAAGCACATAGTGGGTATTTTAAATCAGATACTTACTTTTTTCCCTCAAGGATAAGAGTAGGCCCTGTCCTTGAATTCTGTGCACAAAGAACCACTATAGTACAATGATTATTTTCTCTTGGCATGGACTCACGTGTTAGCGTTAGGTGCCTTATTTTATTTGGAGAATAAGAGCATTAAAGCATGTATTTCTTCTCCAACCGCTTTTATCTCTTCTCCTTCAGTAGAGTTAGCATCTTTTGCTTCTTACTGTAATTTCTAGATTGAATACAATTTTGTTAGAAAAATTTCAAAGAAAAATACTTTTTTAAATAAATAAAACAATCTCTTAATAATGACCTTTCTTTGCTACCCATGTGTTTGCTTAACTGTGTACTCTGAGTGCTGTAGACTACGTATAACATGGTAGATTGGTTAAAAAGAAAAATGCATCAGTGTGCCATCACACAGAGTAAAGTATGCTATTATTAGCTTAATTATCACCCCCTAATAAGAAAATAAAAAATGCCTCCAACTTAACATTTGAGAGAGATTCATTTTTAGTTACAAAATAGTAAGGCCCTTCATTTTTTTTGGCCTGTTGATCATTCTTAGTAATAGGCATGAATGCTATTTTCTATATTTTTACAACTGTTATTGGATAGCCTCATACTGACTAGAAATCATGCTCTTGGGAAAAATAATGTTGTATAGCATCAAATGCAGAAGGGTAGATGCTAAGCTCTCACTCTCAGATGGAATGTGGCATTGTGATCTCAAAGGAGAAGATGTGAGTTAAACACTATAGGCATACTTTGCATTATCATAAAGATTTGTTTTATTATGTGCATTTTTATGTGCATTGTCTCTTTTATTCGACACAAGGATTTCATGAAATAAATACTTCTATTAATCAATTTTTATATAAAGAAGCTGAGAAATTAATTTATGACTTGTATGAAATCAAATACTCATGATTTCAAAGTCAGTGCTCCAAATTTCATTTTGCCCCATTCTCCTCCCATATATATGGCAAGCAAATCAGGACATGAACTACAGTACCAGGAATATACAATATACATAGTTGTTAAGATCACAAGCTATGGTGCCAGGCTTCCTAGATTCATATTCTACCTCTGCTACTTATATAACCAGTACTAACCCTCAGCTTGCTTTAGGCAACATAACAGTCCCTATCTTATAGGATTATGGCAAAGATAAATGAGGTGGCAAGCGCAAAGTACTAAGAACATTCCTGGCATATAGGATGTTCTCAGTAAACCAGGTTGTTACACATACATTCATTCCCTAATCATTTATCAACCTCTATTTGCAAAGTACTTGCAGATTGGCAAAATGAGTAACAGTCTATGTTCTCTAAGATACTAGAATCTAGTAGAGAGACTTACACATCACTAGATAAATGTTAATAGTGGCTGTAAATCCATTGCTAAAGGAGAATGAAGAACAGACTACAACATGCTTCATGAATGAGGAAGTGTGTTTAGCCATAACTCGGAAGAATGGTTAGGTCTTAGACTGAGGAAAGGTGGCCGAAAGTAATTTTTTGACATGGGTGGATATAACAGTAGGAGAATCTCAAAAATCTCTTTTAGAAAGTTAGGGTCTTTCACTCTTCTGGAGTAGGTTCACTGCCCATTCTGTGGGTGAACACACAAAACATCCTTCTAGACACACATACAAAAAAAAACTAGTTACAAAAGAAAACCCTTTTCTTAAAAGAAAATCAAGGTCAGACATTTCAACACCCTTGTCTCCCACATACAACAGTTTATACATATATTTTTTAATGAAACAATTCAACTAAGATTTCATTCTGTAATAAGGGGAGGAAGAAAACCAATAGCTACAATGTGCAATTGGCCTGCCTGGGATTTTGTTAGAAGAGGCCTGGTCTTATCTAGAGAGGAAGAGTCTGAATGTCATGAATCTTTGTCATCTGTCTTATCTCCAGAATATCTGTCTCTACCCCTCCTCCTGGCCCCTTTTCTCACTATAGCTTGTCTTTCAGTTCCACAATCTAGGGAGGATAATAGACAGCCAGATTTTATTTGTCCCAATCACATCATCCTCCCCACAAACCAGCAGCTCACTCACTCTTCTATTTTTTACATTGGCCAGACTAGAAACTTGTGTCATCATCATCATTTTCCCCTACCTTGTCTCACAGAGCTAGGCTTTGAGAATAAAATCTCACAACGTCACAAAGATTGGAGGCCTCAGCCCCTACAACTTTACCACTGGACTTTCAATTACTTTGCAATTGGTCTCTCTGTTTTCTGTCCATTTCTCTTACAATCAATCCTAACTGTTTTTCTACTAAAAAAAAAAAAACCTAAAGAAAAACTTTCCTGTGCTGAAACATTTTCACAGTCTTCCTAATCTCCGCGGAATGAGGTTTATATTCAGCCTACCATTCAGGATTTTTTTGAACCAGATCCCAGCCTGCTTGTCTCTCACTCTTGTCCTTTTATTGAGACTTCAACTTAAAAACAAAATAAAGTGATCATTCTGTTGAACAGATTCCTTCTCTCAAATGCCTACTCACTCAAAAATCTTTCTATTGAAATGCTACACATTTTTGAGAACCATCCTCAGTAACTGCATCTCTGAATCTTACCAGGAATTCCTTCTTTCTCTAAATTATCATATTGCCTTGTATATATCTTTGAGGGGCATTTGGCACATCCCATTCTAAATTGTGTTATAATCATGTCTGCAACATTCTTAATCAGGAGTCACTTATGTTTTTTTAAATGTGCTTATTTTTGTTGTTGTAGTTGTTTGTTTGTTTGTTTTCATTACCCCTCTACAGTGGTCATCTTAGTGTCTTAAATAAAAAGCTGGATAGATATACATTAACTGAGTGAGGGAACAAATGAAACAATCATAGACAGTACAAAGATATGGATAAGAAACAGAGATTTTCAATTTGTAGAAACTAGATTTCCAATAGTTCTGCTTACTTAGTAGTGACCTGAACTCACACACTTCTGTTAATTTCATACAAAGACTGCTGTTCTGTGTAATAGGAATGGAGTATGAAGGCAGGCATTTGTTAAAGCAGGGAAATCCAGAAAACAGCATTGAGATTAGTTCCTTGAGAATAGTTCCTTGAATGTTATTGGTATATAACTCAACATCATTAAACTTATCTATCAAGATAGAAATAAATTTTTCATGTTGAAGTATTTCCAAATTTATAATGTAAGATTGTCTTAGTAGTAGACTGCGAAGGACACAAAATTTTAACAAGGTGTAAAAACTAGTGTTAAGATCTTTTTAAAAATTTACAGCTTATAATGAATGCTTCTTGCCTACCTAGGGAGAAGTCCCTGTAATTATGTGTAGCTTATTGTTAGAGATAAAAGGTTTTGCAGATTCAAGTGCTTCCAGGTTCTTCGGATTATAACATTTCAGAGTCACCTTTGAATGTGCTGTCTAAATTTGAAAAAAAAAAAAAAAAATACAGGAATCATACCACTCTTGAACTAGCAAATATTCATTCTTTGTATGATACTATGCCACACGCCTATGGAATTCAAAGGTTACTGAATAGAAGGGATAAAACATTTGGAATCATATAATTTCATTCCATTTCAACTGTTATTTTTCTTTTTTATTTCTATCAACAAGTATGAGCTTGAATTAACTGTTTTGAGAGGTAAGCATCACTTGGAATTTAAATCAAAGCCAACCTTAATGAACTAAACCAAATCTGGATGAAAATGCCTCATTTCATATCAACTCCCCAACCTGATTATGCATGTATGCTATTTGCAGAGCTGAAATTCGATTGGCTCCCACATTGAACACTGTGTTGGAAGTTAGTATTACAGCCGCTGATGTCTCAGATGACTTGAGGCATTAGTTTGCTTTGATAAAGTAAATGAGACACGATGCAAAGATCATTAACACAAACAACTTTTTGCTAACAAGATTTGCAGGTCATTTAGTTATTCATTATACACTCACTGGTTTCAGGTCTCAGATTTTGACAGATAAAGGGAGTTGTGCTTTAGAACAAAATGGCAAAGAAATCCCCGCTTTTTACCAGATGAATTGCCTAAATCATGACCTACAATATCCTGCCTGATCGGACCCCTACCTCCCTGCTAAACCTCATCTTGACCACTCTCCTTCTTCTTTACTCTGTTCCAGTCACTTTGGCATGCAGAGCCCTTTCTCCACTCATAGTCTTTGCACTGAGCTCCTCTCGTGGGCTCATTCTTATCCTGTAGGTTTGCCCTATGCCAGACTGTAGCCCTAGCCACATGTGCTGTTGAGCACTTAAAATGTGGCCAGTGTGAATTAAGCTGTGCTGTGTTAAATACACTCTGGGTTTTGAAAATTTAATATCTATAAAATAGAATGACCTCATTAATATTTTTTCATATTGGCTTCTTGTGGAAGTGATAATATTTTGGGTTAAATAAAATATATTATTAAAATTAATTTTACCTGGTTCTTTTTATCTTTTTAGAATATAGCCACTAAAAATTTGAAGTTACATATGTGGCTTAGATCTGTGGCTTGCATCTAATGGACAATGCTGCACTGTATATTAACTCACATGTCACCTTAGAGAGTTAAATTTGTCAGAAGACATTTGTTTATTTTCTCCATTTTATGCATTGCTATATCCTCACCACCTAGATGCATGTAAGGCAAAAAATAAATATTTGTGGAATGAATGAATACATTATACATACAGTGATTGAGAGTTTGGGATCTGGAATCCTGCTGGTATTTCAATCTCAGTTCAGCTATTTATTAACTGTTAACAGCTTGAGCAATGGACTTATTCTTTCACAGAGTGTTTTTGAAGATTAAATAAATTATGACATCCAAAGGGCTTAAATCAGTGCCTGATATATAGTAGTGCTCAATACATATTAGCTATGGATAAATATTATTGTTCCATTCTGTAGCTAGGAATGTAAGACACAATTAAGATAACTATTTGTTTACTGAAATGTTAAAATGGAAAAGCTGTGATTTAACTCCTGAACTATTTGACTCTGAGATTTATTTTCTGTCTATTAAGCAAATGTAAATAAATATTTTTTTTTTTTTTTTTTTTTTTTGCTCTGTCGCCCAGGCTGGAGTGCAGTGGCGCAGTCTCGGCTCACTGCAAGCTCCGCCTCCCGGGTTCACGCCATTCTCCTGCCTCAGCCTCTCCGAGTAGCTGGGACTACAGGCGCCCGCCACTACGCCCGGCTAATTTTTTTGTATTTTTAGTAGAGACGGGGCCTCACCGTGGTCTCGATCTCCTGACCTCGTGATCCGCCCGCCTCGGCCTCCCAAAGTGCTGGGATTACAAGCGTGAGCCACCGCGCCCGGCCTGTAAATAAATATTTGATGCAGATAAAAATCTGAAGTCAATTTAATGTTACTTCAATAATATTAAAGATAGATACATGAATCACATTTGGACATCCTGATATCAGACTTTGTGCTCTAAATTAAATAGACTAAAAACATGGCATATGATAACAAGTGTTATATTAGCTAATATTTAGTTTATCAGCAGCAGGTACTCTTTCTACATTACATATATTAACATATTCAGTTCTCACTCCAGCTCTAAAAATAGACACTATATATCATTATTTCTATTTTCCAGATGAGGAAACTGAGGTACAGAGAGGCCAAGCACATAGTGAAGGTCACACAGCTAGGAGAGGAAGGACGTGCAATTCTCACTCAGCTGATGTGGCCTCAGCACCTGCACTCTCCTGTTTTCTGCTGAACTGCATTCTGCTCTCCCATTTTATGCCTGTGGAACAGTAAAAGATGGGTGAGCATTCAGTCTTGTAGTTGCTGTGATTAACTCAGAGATAGGAACTGACTTCTGGTATTTATCAGTAACACTACATTTCTCAGAAAAATTGTTTTGCCATCTCAAAAAGTGGAATGGACTGTCTCAAAGTAAATTTTCCTTCCAGAGGGCATCTTTGTAATCCATATAAGCCTCGGTTAGCCCATCAAAACCTCTGCTGTCTGAGGAGTGTTTCACCTTAATTGAACTTAAAGCAAGAATAAATTATCCTACATATCATAACACATCAGGCCCAATCAAGCTCAGGAAATGACTATTTGCTTCTCTCTTTAGAAGCCCAGCACAATAGATCCTATGCTGATGACACTTTCAATATTTAAATAAAACTAAACCAAGTTTATGATTGAAGAAGCCATCATCTTTCATTAGAATGGGAAAATAAATTTTCAGTATTAGGCTACTAACATGTTTGAATGGCTCAATTCATTTTCTATCAGGTCATGGCCAATATTCACCACAGAGCAGCCTTGTTGAAAACAATCCTCTTAAAGAAAGAATCTACTTTGTCTTGATGACAAAGAGGTGTGTTCTTCCCCCGACAAGAGATGAGAAAAAATAAAAATAAAACAACCTAAACCCTCTAAATGTTTTTACATTTCAGTGATTTGGTCCTGTAACATTCTCCCCTGTATGAGAGGGAAAAAGGATAAGGGAAAGGACAGATCATATCAGTGAGCACTCACTCGCATGTGGCAGAAGCAATTGAAACCTGGAGGAACCAGTAGCCAGAGGCAGCCTGGAGCAGAGGGAGACCTCAAAATGAGAGTCCGAAAGGCCAGGCTGTGCTTCAGCAATGCCATCTACCACCTCTATGTATTTGAGCATCTCACAAACCTTTTCCAAGTAATTATTTATACAATGAGATAGATGGTTTGATTAGATCCCAAGATCATTTTTCACCTGTATAAGATATTTTACACAAAATCTGGACATATGTCAGATAACTGGGGGAATTCCAATGTCCAGTATTTTGTTAGAATGTGGAAGTCAGAAGGAGGACTCCCTTCCACAGAACTTGGAGATAAGAAACATAATGATATCTGGTAGATAAAGTAGCAAAATCCACACATTTTGGCTGTGGTCAGTCATCAGGGAAAGTTAATAGGGGAAATGCATATGACTCTGTGTCTGAAGGGCTTGGGAACATTGGAAACTCAGAAGTACAGAAATGGAATACGAAGACACCTAAGTATCTTGAGATCTAAACACAGGAGTTGATGTTCTTTTTTTTTCTTTTTCTTTTTCTTTTTTTTTCTTTTTTTTTTGGAGAAGGATGTATGTGTACAAAGGATACAAAGTCAGCCAGAAAAATAGAAATGAGAAGGCCAAATATTTTTGTACTCTTTCCAATTCTAAGTCTGGGAGGGTGGCAAGGGGTATATCCTCTATGGAGATGGGAAGAGCAGCCTCCAGAGCTCGATAAACCTGAGTGTTCCAGTCAGATAATTCTCACTTGCCTTATTCTGACCTGCACTTAGCAGGCATCCTTCAGCCCATGAGAAGAAAATGCACTGGAAAGAAGACTGGCATCAATGTCCAATCTGCATATGATTTTTTTTTTAACTGGAAGTAAAAAAAAGGACTTCCTAAAAGAAATGGGCCTCAGGGAAAATATCTACCAATGACTATTTCAAGTATTCTATTCTACCTCATAATTGTATTTATGATTCTAAATAACTAGTTGACATTGTGGTTGAAATATACCCATTTCATTGAGCTTTATTAATGTGAGTCTGTGCCAACGTGATGGATGGTGTTGGCAAGATGAGGTTTAAAACCACATATCCCCAAATATTTCTTAGTTTCGAAATGGACATAATGTCCCAGTATCCATCCTGCTTGATTAGTAGGAGATCCTGTCTCTTCTCCCTCTGGGTCTTTCTGGGTTTCTTAGGAATGTTTACAGGTGCTGAAAACCTGTAGTGGTTTTAGCATCTCTGTCAACCATCTTCTTTCTTCCCTACCAGCGGCAGATTTTTTTTTTTCCAATTGCTTTTTTTTTCTGTTTCCTAATCAGCATTACCAAGTGTCTCTGGAGGTTTTCCTATATAGCCTCACCACAGGTCTGGCACAGGCTTGAGAACAAACCCAGTTTATTTCACCAAAGATATGGAGTTATAGAAAAGAATAATGACCAAAAAAAAAAAGAAAAAGAAAAAGAAAAAAAAATTCTTAAAATTGGACAAAGATATTTTAATGGGTTGAACTGTGTCTCTCCCAATTCATATGTTGAAATCCTAACTCCCAGGACCTCAGAATATGACCGTATTTGAAAGTAGGATTGTTGCAGGTGTAATTAATTCAGATGAAATCATACTGGAGTAAGGTGGACTCCTAATCCAATATGACTGTTTTCCTTAGAAAAATGGGAAATTTGAACACGGAGACACATGCACCAGGAGAATGCCATGTGAAGATTGGAGTTAGGCAGCCACAACCAAGGAATTATGAGAAGTTAGGAGAGAGTTCTGGAACATACCTTTTTCTAGTGCCTTAAGAGGGGGCATACCCTGTTGATACCTTGACCTTGGATTTCTGGCCTCCAGAACTGTATGACAATAAGTTCTCTTGTCTGCAACACTCAATTTGTGGTACTTGGTTACCAGCAGACCTGGCAAACTAATATAGGTATTGTGGCTCCCTCAATCTTCAGAGTAGGCCCCACCATAGGACCTGTAACATTACGAGCCCTCACTTGCTGTGAAAATGCAGGGACCAGATCATCTATAAACATATAAATTCTGTAACAGGGACATTAGAACCTTCTTACCTATAGTCTGCACCTCAGAGTCAATTCTCTTGCATCATCCAATGACAGAATCAAAACACTCTTTCTCTACAGCTAGTGTAAGGTCTGGTTTACAGGCAAAATCAAAACAAGCTCTTCTGAGGTACAATTCTGATCACAATAAGAAAGTTCGTCTCATATGTCACCATTATGGTATGGTATTTGGTTTTACCTTTGCATAGCCAAAGAGGTGATAAAGTAAAGTATTCACCAAAAATCAAAAAATAATTTTAAAGAAGGTTGAATTCTGCTATTACTTCAAAAAATAGTTGTAAAATAGTAGATTGTCTCCTCCCTAGATATTTAGGTTTCAGAAGTATCTATGTAAGGCACCTGGTACCCTGCTTTAGGATCTATGAGAATGATGAATTCACTATAGACACGGTGTGAATTCTTAGGTAAATATCATCTTTTGAGGCCTCCTGGTTGGTATTTTCCATGTGCAGGGAATAGTGTCCACACCTCACCCATATCGCTATATTCCTTCAGTACTCCCTGTTCTTATATATGCTAAGGGCTTTTCATAGCAAACTCTGCCTGAGGGTTTTGTTTTTTTTTTTTTCTGGTCTCGGTGTTCTTGGCCCACTCACCAAGCAGACTGAATTGCTAGAGTGTTAATAGTCTTGGGAGTAACCCTCAACCAATGCAGAAACAGATGGTGTATAAATACCTATGAAAGTCAGTGTTATGAGTTGAATTGCATCCCTCAAAATGATATGCTGAAGTCCTGACCCCTGGTCCCCGTTAATGTGACTTTATTGGAAATAGATTCTTTGTAGATGTAATCATTTTACAATAAGGCCATACTATGTTAGGGTAGACTTTAATCCAACATGACTCATGTATTATAAAAACAGGAAATTTTGTATACGGACAGACATGGGAGAAGCCAGCCATGTGAAGACAGAGGCAGAGATTTGAGTTATGCGGCAGCATAATGGTATGCCTGGGGCTACCAGAAGCTAGGAGCAGCAAGGAAGAATCCTCCTCTAGAGACTTTGGAGAGAATGTGGCCCTGCCAACACCTTGGTTTCAGACGTTTAGGCTCCAGAACTGTGAGAGAATAAATATCTCTTGTTTAAAGCCATCTAGTTTGTCGTACTTTATTGTGGCAGCTCTAGGAAACTAAGTTTTAGGTATTAGCTTGGCTAGGCTACAGTGCCAGCTAGTTAATCAAACACTAATCTAGGTGTTGCTGTTAAGGTATTTTGTAGATGTAGTTAACTTTAAGTAAAAAGTAATACCTTCAATAATATGGTGGGCCTCATTCAATCAGTTGAAGGCCATAAGAGCAGAAGATGGAATTTCTCAGAGAATAAATTCTACCTTGAAACCACAGTAACAACTTCTCCTTAAGTTTCCAGCCTGCCAGCTTGTCCTGCAGATTGTGTAGTTGCCAGTCTCCACAATTACATGAGCCAGTTTCTTAATAAATTCATCTGTGTGTTTGCATATACACACACACACAAGCACACACACTTTTCTGTTTCTCTTGAGATCTCAGACTGATACAATACTCTAATTCTCTTGCTTCTGGAATGGGACAATTCTGAGATATGTTTGTGTATTAGTTCATTCTTATGCTGCTATAAAGAACTGCCTGAGACTGGGTAATTTATAAAGGAAAGAGGTTTAATTGACTCACAGTTCTGCATGGCTGGAGAGGCCTCAGAAAATTTACAATTATGGCAGAAGTGGAAGCAAATATGTCCTTCTTCACATGGCAGCAGGAGACAGAAGTTTAGAGAGAAGGGGGAAAAGTTCCTGATAAAACCATCAGATCTCGTGAGAACTCACTCACTATCACGAGAACAGCATGGGGGAACCACCCCGATAATCTAATAACTTCCCACAAGGTCCCTCCCATGACACGTGGGGATTATGGGGACTATAATTCAAGATGTTCAAGATGAGATTTGGGTGGGGGCATAGCCAAACCATATGAGTTCGGCACTGTTTCCCAAAAGATCTCAGCAGGATTGATGCTCACAGTAGTAACCTGCTTATTAGCTTTCTTGTATTGGCTCCTTTCCTGTTGTGGCAAATAGATTCTAAGATGGTTCTCATGATCCTTGTTTCCCATTATTCCCATCCTCATGTGATTCTCTTCCTTTGTGTGTAGACATGACCTAAGACTTGTTTGTAATGGAGGTAATGAGATATGTATTATTACAAGTACAGAATTACGTTACATAAGATTTTGCACCTGTCTTTCTGAGAAAAGTCTCTCTCTTGCTGGCTTTGAGAAAGGAAATGGCCATGCAGGGAAAGCTCACCTGGCAAAGAACTCATGGCAGCCTATGACCTACAGCCAATAAGAAACTGAGCTGGCCAGGCATAGTGACTCATCTCTCTAATCCCAGCTGTTTGGGAGGCCGAGGTGCGAGGATTGTTTGAGCCCAGGAGTTTGAGATCAACCTGAGCAACATAGCCAGACCCCATCTTTACAAAAAATTTAAAAATTAGCCGGGCGTGGTAGTGCATGCTTGTGGTCCCAGCTACTTGGGAGACTATGGTGGAAGGACCGCTTAAGCTCAACTTGAGGTTGCAGTGAAGTATGATTGAGCCACTGCACTCCAGCCTGGGTGACACAGCGAAACCCTATCTCAAAAAAAAAAAAAAAAGATACTGAGGCCATCAGTATGACAGTTCACAAGGAATTGAATGCTGCCAGTAAGGACATTACCGTGGCAATAGATACTCCCCAAGTCTAACCTCACACGAGACTGCAGCACCACACAACACTTTGATGGCAGGCTTCGAGACCTGGAAGCATATTGGTTAGACTGCTGTCTGTGTTCTCTGGAAAAATTCCTCAAATTTTTCGATATGGTATTAACAACTTTATGAACCTCATAGAACTATCATTCACATTTTTCTGATAAAAGTGATATTTTAATAGTGACGTACTAATGGAAAAAATGCAACTAGAACTTGGGTCATCAAAGTCCTAGTTCAAGGATTTTCTTGTTCTACCCAAATGTATTCCTCTGGTGCTCACAGGAACTCAAATGTTGCATATAAACTTCTGGTGATATAGAAAGGCTCTAACTGACCTTCATACAGGATTCAGTACGTAAGTGTGGATGTGGGGGTGTGCAGGTCTGTTTTTTGTGATTTGTGAGAATTTGATTTTTACGTCAACATTTTTATCCACCAGCTCACATCTCTATTTCCAATTCAGAGCAACTTGGCAGTAAGAAGCATCAAAGATGATCATTTCATATGAGGAAATAGAGGGTTATTCAGCTATTAGCAGTCAAGAAAATTTGCCCGCTTGGCCTCTAGCTTCTTGATTGACATTGATTCAATTGGAAAACTGCAAAGATGTGGCTATTTCACCTCCATTTAAAATAATTAGAATTAGCAAGAGAATATTTTATTGCCATACCTGTTGCTAATTTTCACAATTACCATGAACTTCTGGGAAAAGATAAAGAGGAAACCCATACTGACCTTTCTGGCAGGCCAGAAGATATTAACAATCAGCCCAAAGAGTTCACAGGACATCCTTTTCACTAAGTTGTTCTCATTTATTTTTCTGTAAAATTATGACCTGATTCATTATCTTGGCATTGATCTATAACTGTAGTTCTTTGGAAAATGTATAAGGTCTGAAGTCAGGAAAACATTTCAGAAGCATTCACTCTAACATGTAGTCATTAATTTACCCTGAATTGGAAAAATAGCCTGAAAACTAGAGAATGCTTCCCTCTCAGGAGAAACTTCAGTGTCACTAGATATGGTAAACTGTAGTATGCTATTTTAACAAAATCCAGAGCAAAAAACGGATGAATCCAGGGGAAGTACCTATAGCACCATCTGAGGCTCAGGATGTTAAAAAAAAACAAAAAAACCAGAAACAAAACAAAAACTCTTCTGGTAAAACAACATGATTCTTAAATTGGATAAAAACTAATATTAAACTAATTTTTATAGAGAATCATTAAACAAAATTTGAAAGTAAAAATACAGCAAAGACATGTCTGGCAAATAGTAACCAACACCAAAACAAACACACAAAACACAAAACTGACAGCCTATATTAACATTAAGACAGGTTGCATTAAGAACAAAAACAAAAAAGTTAAATGATGCCAAAAAGTATAACAATAAAATCATAAAGAGTATAATCTGTAACATAGTATGTAAATTATCATGTTAATATATATTAGATGATATAGCTTCAGCTATTTTTAAGGCAAAACTTCAGAAACCACAAAGATAAATAGATAGAAATACCACAAAATTGAAATTTTTTACTTATTTAGTCTAAGACAAAGCAAGCATACAAAAAATTTTTTAGATAATTTATTCAGAATAGGGAGACCGAGGATTTCAAGAATCATCACAAACTCCTATCCCACCATTTTGGGGTTACAATCCATCCTTCTGAATGTTATTTGACACATGAACACATAGGAACTTACTTGTAAGTGACTATTAAATCAAAGAAAAAGCAAAAAAAAAAAGAGAGACATAGCTAGAAAATAAAACATTGCTTATTGTTGCTCATGAAATTTTGGCTAGAGTTGAGCTCTAATGAAAAGTCAAAGCTCTAAGAAACTGAAACTGCTAAACGTTTAAAATTTTATATTATAAAGAAACATACTACCCATTGTAGACAAGGGTGTGAGGATATGGAACCTCTCTATCATTGTAGGAAGGAGGTACAAATCAGTAAAACCTTTTTGCAGACTATTATCTGCCAAAATAAAAAGGAAAGTCAATACACCCTCTGGCCTAGCAATTTTACTTGCAGGAGAAGTGCAGAAACAAATGTTTTTCAGTGGGCTATTGGAAAATAATGATTATCTATGAAAACTCATGTAATCCCATGCTACTATGAACTCATTAAAATGACTCAGGTAAATAAATAACAAATCAAGGTATAGAAAGTATAGTTCTTCTTGCAGAAAATCCCCCCCAAACCCTACTATAAATTTATATATGAATATATACATTCACATACAAATATTTATAAAGACACTTATAAAATATTAACAATAGCTATATCTTGGTAATGGTTTCAGAAGAAGGTTGTTTTTGTGACTTTTTTTTTAAAACTATAAGGCTGTATTACATATAAAATACACACCATTTGAAAGGTTCTCCAGATTAATAATATTATACAAGGATTTATTATAATAAATATAGGAATGTGCATCACAGCATTATTTATAAATTTGGAAAATAGAAATAATTAAAAGGTCTAGAAATAGGAAAATAGTCGGTTTTGTGGAAAGTATAGAATGAAATTCAGGGTAACATTTAAAAATTATCTCATAAGAGAGTATTTTTTGGTGAAAAATTATGTTAGTAATAAAATGCCAGATTGTTTTCAAAAGACAAGCTATAAGTATATGGCCTTAATATGCAATGATTATATACAGTCAGTACTATTGACTAACCATGCCTGGAGGGGTCCTCATTCTTTGTCTGGCATCAGTCATGGCTCTACATCCATGGGGCACTTTGAGGACTTTGCAAAATCCTTCATGCCTCCATTATCTACTATTAACAACCTAACTTTTTTTAAGTTCGGGATATCATTTTGATTCCTAAATATTCTACATGTAATTGATTTTTACTTTGTCCATTTGCAATTATATATATATATATATATATATAGGGAGAGAGAGAGAGAGAGAGAGAGGTAGAGAGAGAGAGAGCATATATTTCCATAATTGTAATCTAACATTTTTATAGCCTTTAGTTCAAGCAACTTTACCTGACTGAATCTGTGCCTTTCTGTCAATCTTATCATCATGATGTCATCATGATGTTGGTACACATACACAGTGGCCATGGAGTTGGAGTTGAGGTGTAGGGATATGGGAGAGAATAGATTAACATGTTAATGTTTGTATTTTGTGTTTAAGTGATAAGACTACAAGTGGTTTTTATCTTCTGTTTGCTTATTTTTATTTTATGAATGTTCTAAAATTAATATGTATTTCTTCAGTAATTTTAAAGTTAATGGAAAGGCAACTTTAAAACAATGTAGATAGAGGAAGCCCAATTTTGATTTGGTACTTATGTACATATTATATACCCCAACTTAGCTGTGGTTATGTCTTTGGGTGGTAAGAATAGGATTTTTTGCTTCCACATATTTTTAAAATTTATAATCAGAATAAAATTAATAATTAAAAATGTAAGTATATTCTTGTACTTAAAAATGTTAGTGATCAGAGTCCAAGATGGCTGAATAGGAACAGCTCCAGTCTACAGCTCTCAGCGTGAGCAATGCAGAAGACGGGTGATTTCTGCATTTCCAACTGAGGTACCAGGTTCATCTCACTGGGGCTTGTCGACAGTGGGTGCAGGACAGTGGGTGCAGCCCAGTGAGCATGAGCCAAAGCAGGGCGAGGCATCGCCTCACCCAGGAAGCACAAAGGGTCAGGGAATTCCCTTTCCTAGCCAAGGTAAGCTGTGACAGATGGCACCTAGAAAATTGGGTCACTCCCACCCTAATACTGTGCTTTTCCAACAGTCTTAGCAAATGCACAGCAGCAGATTATATCCCACACCTGGCTCGGAGGGTCCCACGCCCATGGAGCCTCACTTATTGCTAGCACAGCAGTCTGAGATAGAACTGCAAGGTGGCAGCGAGGCTTGGGGAGGGGAGCCCGCCATTGCTGAGGCTTGAGTAGGTAAACAAAGCAGCCAGGAAGCTCAAACTGGGTGGAGCCCACCGCAGCTCAAGGAGGCCTGGTTGCCTGCCTCTGTAGACTTCACCTCTGGGGATGGGGCATAGCTGAACAAAAGGCAGCAGAAACCTCTGCAGACTTAAATGTCCCTGTCTGACAGCTTTGAAGAGAGCAGTGGTTCTCCCAGCATGGAGTTTGAGATCTGAGAATGGACAGACTGCCTCCTCAAGTGGGTCCCTGACCCCCGAGTAGCCTAACTGGGAGGCACCCCCCAGTAGGGGCAGACTGACACGTTACACGGCCAGGTACCCCTCTGAGACAAAGCTTCCAGAGGAACAATCAGGCAGCAACATCTGCTGTTCAGCAATATTCGATGTTCTGCAGCCTCTGCTGCTGATACCCAAATAAACAGGGTCTGGAGTGGACCTCCAGCAAACTCCAAGACCTGCTGCTGAGGGTCCTGACTGTTAGAAGGAAAACTAACAAACAGAAAGGACATCTATACCCAAACCCCATCGGTACGTCACCATCATCAAATACCAAAGGTAGATAAAACCACAAAGATGGGGGAAAAACAGAGCAGAAAAGCTGAAAATTCTAAAAATCAGAGTGCCTCTTCCCCTCCAAAGGAATGCAGCTCCTTGCCAGCAGTGGAACAAAGCTGGACAGAGAATGACTTTGTCTAGTTGAGAGAAGAAGGCTTCAGACAATCAAACTTCTCCGAGCTAAAGGAGGAAGTTCAAACTCATCGCACAGAAGCTAAAAATCTTGAAAAAAGATTAGACGAATGGCTGACTAGAATAAACAGTGTAAAGAATGACCTTAAATGACCTGATGGAGCTGAAAACCATGGCACAGAACTACATGACAAATGCACAAGCCTCAGTAGCCGATTTGATGAAATGGAAAAAAGGGTATCAGTGATCGAAGATCAAATGAATGAAATGAAGTGAGAAGTTTAGAGAAAAAAGAGTAAAAAGAAATGAACAAAGCCTCCAAGAAATATGGGACTATGTGAAAAGACCAAATCTATGCCTGATTTGTGTACCTGAAAGTGATGGGGAGAATGGAACCAAGTTGGAAAACACTCCGCAGGATATTATCCAGGAGAACGTCCCCGACCTAGCAAGGGAGGCCAACATTCAAATTCAGGAAATACAGAGAACACCACAAGGATACTCCTCTAGAAGAGCAACTCCAAGGCACATAATTGTCAGATTCACCAAAGTTGAAATGGAGGAAAAAATGTTAAGGGCAGCCAGAGAGAAAGGTCGGGTTACCCACAAAGGGAAGCCCATCAGACTAACAGCAGATCTCTCAGCAGAAACTCTACAAGCCAGAAGAGAGTGGGGGCCAATATACGACATGCTTAAAGAGAAGAATTTTCAACCCAGAATTTCATATCCAGCCAAACTAAGCCTCATAAGTGAAGGAGAAATAAAATCCTTTACAGACAAGCAAATGCTGAGAGATTTTATCACCACCAGGCCTGCCCTACAAGAGCTCCTGAAGGAAGCACTAAACATGGAAAGGAAAAACTGGTACCAGCCACTGCAAAAACATGCCAAATTGTAAAGACCATTGATGCTAGGAAGAAACTGCATCAACCAACGAGCAAAATAACCAGCTAACATCATAATGACAGGATCAAATTCACACATAACAATATTAACTTTAAATGTAAATGGGCTAAATGCTCCAGTTAAAAGACACAGACTGGCAAATTGGATAAAGAGTCAATACAGTGTGCTGTATTCAGGAGACCCATCTCATGTACAGAGACACACATAGGCTCAAAATAAAGGGATGGAGGAAGATCTACCAAGCAATTGGAAAACATAAAAAGGCAGGAGTTGCAATCCTAGTCTCTGATAAAACAGACTTTAAACCAACAAAGATCAAAAGAGACAAAGAAGGCCATTACATAATGGTAAAAGTATCAATTCAACAAGAAGAGCTAACTATCTTAAATATATATGCACCCAATACAGGAGCACCCAGGTTCATAAAGCAAGTCCTTAGAGACCTACAAAGAGACTTAGACTCCCACACAATAATAATGGGAGACTTTAACACCCCACTGTCAACATTAGACCGATTAACGAGACAGCAAGTTAAAAAGGATATCCAGGAATTGAACGCAGCTCTGCACCAAGTGGACCTAATAGACATTTACAGAACTCTCCACCCCAAATCAACAGAATATACATTCTTCTCAGCACCACATCACACTTATTCCAAAATTGACCACATAGTTGGAAGTAAAGCACTCCTCAGCAAATGCAAAAGAACAGAAATTGTAACAAACTATCACTCAGACCACAGTGCAATCAAACTAGAACTCAGGAATAAGAAACTCACTCAAATGTTTTGAGTGAGTTTCAGTTCAACTACATGGAAACTGAACAACCTGCTCCTGAATGACTACTGGGTACATAAGGAAATGAAGGCAGAAATAAAGGTGTTCTTTGAAACCAATGAGGACAAAGACACAACATACCAGAATCTCTGGGACACATTTAAAGCAGTGTGTAGAGGGAAATTTATAGCACTAAATGCTCACAAGAGAAAGCAGGAAAGATCTAAAATTGACACCCTAACATCACAATTGGGAGAACTAAAGAAGCAAGAGCAAACACATTCAAAAGCTATCAGAAGGCAAGAAATAACTAAGATCAGAGCAGAACTGAAGGTAATAGAGACACAAAAACCCTTGAAAAAAATCAAGGAATCCAGTAGCTGGTTTTTTGAAAAGAGCAACAAAATTGATAGACTGCTAGCAAGACTAATAAAGAAGAAAAGAGAGAAGAATCAAATAGGCACAATAAAAAATGATAAAGGGGATATCACCACCAATCCCACAGAAATACAAACTACCCGCAGAGAACAGTATAAATACCTCTATGCAAATAAACTGGAAAATCTAGAAGAAATAGATAAATTCCTGGACACATACACTCTCCCAAGACTAAACCAGGAAGAACTTGAATCCCTGAATAGACCAAAAACAGGCTCTGGAATTGAGGCAATAATTAATAGCCTACCAAGCAAAAAAAGTCCAGGACCAGATGGATTCGCAGCCAAATTCTACCAGAGGTACAAGGAGGAGCTGGTAAGATTCCTTCTGAAATTATTCCAATCAATAGAAAACGAGGGAATCCTCCCTAACTAATTTTATGAAGCCAGTATCATCCTGATACCAAAGCCTGACAGAGACAAAACAAAAAAAGAGAATTTTAGACCAATATCCCTGAGGGACATCGATGCAAAAATTCTCAGTAAAATGCTGGCAAACCGAATCCAGCAGCACATCAAAAAGCTTATCCACCATGATCAAATGGGATTCATCCCTGGGATGCAAGGCTGGTTCAACATATGCAAATCAATAAATGTAATCCAGCATATAAACAGAACCAAAGACAAAAACCACATGATTATCACAATAGATGCAGAAAAGGCCTTCAACAAAATTCAACAGCCCTTCATGCTAAAAACTCTCAATATATTAGGTATTGATAGGACATATCTCAATAAGAGCTATCTATGACAAACCCACAGCCAATGTCATACTAAATGGGCAAAAACTGGAAGCATTCCCTTTGAAAACTGGCACAAGACAGGGATACCCTCTCTTACCACTTCTATTCAACATAGTGTTGGAAGTTCTGGCCAGGGCAATCATGAAGGAGAAAGAAATAAAGAGTATTCAATTAGGAAAAGAGGAAGTCAAATTGTCCCTGTTTGCAGATGACATGATTGTATATTTAGAAAACCCCATCGTCTCAGCCCAAAATCTCCTTAAGCTGACAAGCAACTTCAGCAAAGTCTCAGGATACAAAATCAATGTGCAAAAATCACAAGCATTCCTATACACCAATAACAGACAAACAGAGAGCCAAATCATGAGTCAACTCCCATTCACAATTGCTTCAAAGAGAATAAAATACCTAGGAATCCGACTTACAAGGGATGTGAAGGACCTATTTAAGAAGGAGAACTACAAACTGCTGCTCAATGAAATGAAAGAGGATACAAACAAATGGAAGAACATTCCATGCTCATGGATAGGAAGAATCAATATCATGAAAATGGCCATACTGCCCAATGTCATTTATAGATTTAAAGCCATCCCCATCAAGCTACCAATGACTTTCTTCACAGAATTGGAAAATACTACTTTAAAGTTTATATGGAACCAAAAAAGAGCCCGCATGGCCAAGACAATCCTAAGCCAAAAGAACAAAGCTGGAGGCATCACACTACCTGACTTCAAACTATACTACAAGGCTACAGTAACCAAAACAGCAGGGTACTGATACCAAAACAGAGATATAGACCAATGGAACAGAACAGAGGCCTCAGAAATAATACCACACATCTACAACCATCTAATCTTTGACAAACCTGACAAAAAAAAGAAATGGGGAAAGGATTCCCTATTTAATAAATGGTGCTGGGAAAACTGGCTAGCCATATGTAGAAAGCTGAAACTGGATCCCTTCCTTACACCTTATACAAAAATTAATTCAAGATGGATTAAAGACTTAAATGTTAGATCTAAAACCACAAAAACCCTAGAAGAAAACCTACGCAATACCATTCAGGACATAGGCATGGGCAAGGACTTCATGTCTAAAACACCAAAAGCAATGGCAACAAAAGCCAAAATTGACAAATGGGATCCAACTAAAGAGCTTCTGCACAGCAAAAAAAACTACCATCAGAGTGAACAGGCAACCTACAGAATGAGAGAAAATTTTTGCAATCTACTCATCTGACAAAGGGCTAATATCCAGAATCTACAAAGAACTCAAACAAATTTACAAGAAAAAAATCAAACAACCCCATCAGAAAGTGGGCAAAGGATATGAACAGACACTTCTCAAAAGAAGACATTTATGCAGCCAACAGACACATGAAAAAATGCTCATCATCACTGGCCATTAGAGAAATGCAAATCAAAACCACAATGAGATACCATCTCACACCAGTTAGAATGGTGATCATTAAAAAGTCAGGAAACAACAGGTGCTGGAGAGGATGTGGAGAAATAGGAATACTTTTACACTGTTGGTGGGACTGTAAACTGGTTTAACCATTGTGGAAGACAGTATGGTGATTCCTCAAGGATCTAGAACTAGAAATACCATTTGACCCAGCCATCCCATTACTGGCTATATACCCAAAGGATTATAAATCATGCTGCTATAAAGACACATGCACACATATGTTTATTGAGGCACTATTCACAATAACAAAGATTTGGAACCAACCCAAATGTCCATCAATGATAGACTGGATTAAGAAAATGTGGCACATATACACCATGGAATACTATGCAGCCATAAAAAATGATGAGTTCATGTCCTTTGAAAGGACATGGATGAAGCTGGAAACCATCATTCTGAGCAAACTATCACAAGGACAAAAAACCAAACACCACATATTCTCACTCGTAGGTGGGAATTGAACAATGAGAACTCATGGACACAGGAAGGGGAACATCACACACCGGGGCCTGTCGTGGGGTGGGGGGAGGGGGGAGGGATAGCATTAGGAGATATACCTAATGCTAAATGACGAGTTAATGGGTGCAGCACACCAACATGGCACATGTATACATATGTAACAAACCTGCACGTTGTGCACACGTATCCTAGATCTTAAAGTATAATAAAAAAAAAGTTAGTGATCATTGTCTAAGGTCTGGTGACTCAAAGTGTAGATCACTGACCAGCAGTGTTTGATGTCACCTGGGAAGTGCAGAAACTCAGAGACAACCCCATTTCTGCTCATTTAGTATCTGCCTTTTAGCAAAGTGATCAGCATGAATATTAAAATTTCACAAGTACTTCTGTAGGTGATGATTCACTACCCAGAGACTTTTTTCATCTATGTTATCATCGTTCTTTAGCTCCTCTGTTAAAAGTTGATTGGCATTAAGTGCTGCTACAGTTAGAAGTGACTGAAGTTGGATGATGAGCACTTATTTCTAACACTAGATCACTCCTATAGTGCTTTGAATAGGCTTTCTTTTCTGTGATGTTTTGATTAAAAATATACATACCTTATATGGCTATAAGTAGTCTATTTGAACATAGAGTAAATGAGGGAAGGTAGGGATAGGAGAGCGGAGAGACTTTGACTATAATTAATCCTCACCGATAAGCAGAGAGGAGTTGCTCAGAGGCATAAGTCAAGATGGGGTTAAAAAGTGGATATATTTTTATCAATCAAATCATTTTTGTTCAATACTGATTATCAGATTACGGGAGGACTTATTAACAACTTATAACCGTATGTAGCTTTTGATTTTATAAAGAATTTTTCATATGTATCTAAATGTATTGTCACCACTACCCAGTGGGATAGACATTTTAAGCAAGATCACTGTGGTTCAGAGAGGTTCACATCTGGCTAAAGAACTGAGAGCTAATCTCAAAGGGTCAAAGCTCCTTTCTGCAGCAATAGCCAAGGTTTAAGCAGGGCAGAGTCATGACGACTCTTCCTCATGGACGAGTCTGACTACGATCCCATTCATTTGGCCATACATCTTTCTCACCTACCTAAGCCCAGGACTGTGTTGGGTACTAGGCAGAAACCTAAGAAACATAATGTATAGTTCTCACCAATTAAGAGCTTTACAATCTTCTGAAGACAGACTGTCATTCTCATATTTTATATATATTTACATCATCCTTACAAACGTGACATATCCTAGGTGAGTGTTCATTCTGGAAATCACTTTTTCTTAACCTCTAGCTCAATAAACTGATTTTGTGACAATGCTAGGGACTTACATATATGAACCAGCATGCTTGTATCAAAATAAGTGAGTCCACTTTTATCAGAACATTTTTTCCCCTTTTCATTGTGATGTCAACATTTATCCCCAGAAAGCAGGAATAGCATTTCCCAGATTAAAAACCCCAGACCGTTTCAAATGGAAATCCCTCCTGATTATGTGACTTGTTCCTGTTCTGAAGAGCCGCACCCCAGAGAGCAGAGAAGGACATTCATCTGCCATTGCTGCTGCTCCCAGTTAAGTATCATCACCAAAGTAGCGGGTTTTACTGCTCTGCCTACTTGGTTGCTGGACTCATTAAGATCACTGAAAGGGTTGGCTTAGAAACAAATAGTGTCTTCAATAATGAATACTGTAATGAAAACTACAGATTTTAGTTTCTATAAATGCAGACTAGAAAATGTTATCAAAATTTTGCCTTAGAACTGAGCATTATAGGCACACAGACATTTTTTCCAACCTTATTTGCATGTATTTACTCATTCTAGTCGATAGCTCCAGATATGTCTTTACACAGCAAAGCAGCACAGTAAGAGCATGGAGTCTGCAACTGCATTTCCTGAGTTTGAAGTGAGATTTGACCAAGCATTAGATGTGTATACTTAGGCAAATTGCTTCACCTTGCTGTGATTCAGCTCACTCATCTATAAAATGGGAATAATAATTGGATCTCATAGTGCTGTCGAGAAGACTGAATGAGATCATGTAACCATGGTGCTTAGGACAGTGCTTAGCATCTACTTGGCATCACACATATATTAGTTATTGCTAAATAGTGCCTTCTCTGGAACTGAAGTTCAAACATCTTCCCTCCATAGGGAATGTACAGTGAAAGATTTCTAAACATTCTATGTGATAGTGCAAGTCTTTACTCCTACAGAAAAGGAAAATGGTAAAAATAGTACTGAATAAGAAATTAGGAGTTATATGTCAGTAATTACAATTCTCTAACTTGGGAACTAATTTCTTAGCCTTTCTAAAATACAGTTCTTCATTTGTAAAAGAGGAGGTTAGAATAACTAATCTCAAAATTTTCTTTCAGTCCTAAATTTCAGTGATTCTGAGGTTTTGGTTAGCGTTCCATCTCATATGAGAAAGGGAAGGTTGGCATGAGTGATCATAACTAATAATTGCATGCATAATCATTTATAATTGAAGCTGAAAGAAAAGGCATTTTAAACTGTCTTAACTAGTAGCTAATAGCTATTCTTTATAAAGTTTATTCCAATTATCTAGTGCTTATATCATTGGAAAGAGAATCCACTATATTAGAGCTAATTGGATCCCTTAGAAAACTCACTCCTGGGAATCAATATTTATCTATTGAACTGCACCTCTAGAAGAGTGTCTAAAATGACCCCAGGAAGCTGACCCAGAAATGTTGGAACCACTGCTGTAATAATTCTGTGGCCCCTGGGGCCCAATGGGAGGTCAAAGCAGTCCAGCCATGGGAGGCTGACTCTTGGCCAACAGCTGATTAGCCTGCTGGAGGAAGGAGATCTGAACTGAGGGGACAGACTACTCAGGAGTCTTTGAAGATCCATGGAGCCCCCATATGGCTTATTCAGCAAATGCTTTAGTTTGTGTGGTATTGGGTTATATATGTGAATCTAATAAAATGACTCGACTTATATCAGACTGAGACAGCTTAAAAATTTTCCATCCACTGCTTTCAGTAATAATGGAGGGTAAAAATTATATCCAAACTAAACACAAAATGTAAAAAGTCATGTTGGTGACATTGATGTGATTCCTTGCCCTCATGGTGCATGCATCCTAGAATACCTGTCCACCTGGAACTCCCTTAGCCTGTGACATTTGCCAGGGAAATTGCCCATTTACGTTTGAGGGAAGATTGCTGTGGTTTATAATTCACACACCATCACCCTCCCTCCAACCCCACATAACTCCGTCTATAACAGTGGAAAAATAACAAGTCCTTGTTGAGATATGCTGATAAGTGACCAGCACTGTAAAATGACATATTAGACTTTTCAGTGTTCTTGAGGCAGGCAAAATGCGAATGCTAAATGTTCTTTATTTAATTGCTTTAACAGATAGGATTTTGCTGATAGTAAGAAAAAAATTATAAGAATAGTTGGGAGAAGTTCTGTAGATTAGTGCTGTCCAATAGAACTTTCTGCAAAAAAGGCAAGATTTTAGATCTGTGTCCTGTCCAATATGGTAGCCACTAGCCATATGTGCTTATTGAATGCTTGCGATGTGGCAAGGGTGATAGAGAAACTAAATATTAAATTTTATTTAATTTCAATTCATTTAAATAATATGGCTAGGGGTTACCGTTTTAGAGAGTGTAGCTATGGATCCTGCAAGTCAAGAAACTTGGCTTGTTACTATTTAGTAAATAATTTTAACCCAAGCCCTCTGCCATTGTTTCCACTTTTTTTTTCTCAAAACCACTTGAGAAAAAAAATTAACTTTTAATTTCCAAACTTAGTATTGAGTAGTCCAGCTCCAAGGAAAATTATTAGGGGTGTTGTATCTGTTTTCCTCCCATGGCTTTTCTTAATATCAATTTTATTCTTTAACTCTGTTAACTTCTTACCTTTTTAAACCCTCAAGCACTGTTTCAAGTCCCATCCTCTTGTTTTGCTCCGTTGCTTATAAACAGTTAGTTTGTAATGCCCCCTTGGAGCACTTTGATTGCAATATGTTATTACTGAAGACCAAACAATGTGTTTGGATCCTAAAGCCAAAGTGTGATCTGAGAACCCTCGCATTAGAGCCACCTGAGGGTTTGGGGAAGTGCATGTTGAAAATTTGGATTCCAGGGATCTACCCTCAGATGCTAATTTTAAAAAAATCTGTAGAAAAGGGAACAAGGACTCTTCTTAGGGACCAGTATAGTGGGTAGACTCTGCAACCAGGCTGCCTTGGCTTGAATTCCAGCTCTAGATTTTACTAAATGTTAATCCTTAAGCAATTAACAAAACCTATTTGTACTTACACTTTCTTTCCTGTGAAATGAGAAAATCCTAGTCCTTAACTCAGGGCTGTTGTGAGGAAAAATTCAGTTGATATATGTGAAGTGCTTAAAAGAGTGCCTGGTGATATTAAGCATTATATTAACTAGAATTCCTATTACATTTAGCAAACAACTTTAATGAATCTTATATACCCTTAAGTTTGAGAACTCCATTTCAAGGAAAACAGTAGAAAAGTAGAGAACACAGATTGTGTAGTGATAGCTCCTATCTTGCGTCTGTGTGTCCTCAGCTGTAAACTGAGATGGTGATATTTGCTCAGAGTTAAATGGATATAGAAAACAAATGTGAAAGCCCTTTACATTTCACGTAAGCTGTATTACAGTTTACACATGAGGATACCAGATTGGGGTTTTAGATAGAATGAGATGCTTAGGGGCTATCAAATAGAGTATCACATTGGGAAACTGCGAAGAGAAGGAAGAATCAAATTCAAGTATGTGGGGAGGAGGAGTGGTATCCCTCTGTGAGTGCAATTTACAAATAGCTGTGCTTATAACACATAAAGACTTTCAGTGGAACCATTGTGCATACCAGGTTATAAAGCCTTCCATTCCGTAAATAACATACACCTGTCAGCTGGGACAGGCACTTTTCTCTTGTCAGCAAGCTGGAGTGAAAGCTTTGCTGATCATCATGCTGGCAGGTAGAAAATGGACCTCATCATCAATTTATTCTGGAAGTGAGAAGCTCCTTGCCCCTGGGAGAGATTATAAGATGGAGTCATTTTCCTCCTGACACCTTCAGATTCAGTTACTCATTGTGGGAAAACTCAAGATTCACATTCTGTGCCTTTGGCAAGAAAACATTTTCTACAAGCTACTGGCTAACACCTCACAGAAAAGTTTTATTTAAGGTCCATGTGGGACCAGAAACCAAAAACCAATAAATTGACTCTAGAGAACACAAAATATCTCAAGGCTGAGGCTGGCAGACTTCTTTTCTTTTCTTTCAGTATTACAGATCAGTATTGTTTTAAATGAATAATTGAATTCTGAAAACAGTATGTGGTAAGTTTTGACATTTTCTACCCTCTCAATTTTTGCAATAGACATGTAAACTAATCACCCTTCATTATACTTAGATAGCATACTGTGCTCCATTTCCATTAAAGAAACTATGCATGCTGCCCTCTTTCAATATTTTTAAAAGTACTACATGTCTATCATTTAAGTATTTTTCTATGAATATGATTGTGCCTTAGAGCTTACTTCAGAAGAGCAAAGTTTAATCTAATTGCCCAGCATAATTACCTGTTTTCTGAAGTTAGTTTAGTTCTAGACTTCCCTTGGGGATGAGACATTAAGTTGCCCTGAAAAGGGGGCTGGGGAAATTGAACTGAGGGAACTCATGGTACAAAGGAGCCCTGAGAGCTATAGTCAGCTCTGAAATTGAGACAAGTTGAATCAGTGGCACCTCAAAGAGATCTTTATCTAAGCTTCATCATAAAATCTTCCATTAACAGGAGAGAATTGTCAGAAGTTTTTCAACAGGACTCATCTTCCCTAGAACCCATGAATAGAAAACCTACCAGATTCTCCTGGAGTGAATAGGATCAGCTGAGCACTCAAGAAGGCCAAATTGACACCTCCTGGGGCTGATTTATGACTAGACAGACAGGCTTTAGGGCATACAGAACAAGCTACTGAACATATTGCTATTTCTTTTGTCTTCATACCAGATTGAAGTTGAGTCTTAAACATATTTTTCACCTCAATTTATGGTTAACTTTTGTCATATAAGCATTGGAATGAACACAATTAAACACGTTTCTTGAGAGATAATCTTTTATTTACGCCCCCTTTTGTCAATCCCCATCACATTTTCAAAGTTAGTTGTCCTCCACTGTCCCAAGAGAAAAATACTAGCACCTAAAAGCAAAGAGAAATGAAAAATATATACTAATTCTTGGCTTTTGAGCTTCCAGTGACCTAGTCTAGGCAACATGAGGGTCATTTAAGAAAGTTTCAGAGGTAAATCACTATATGCCATTTTAGCATTACTGGCTAACTTCAGTGCCAAAGCCCCTATGTAATTTGACTTCACCTAAAGTCAGTTTTCATCTCATGGAGACTCACAGAAACCTTTGACAATCCAATTAAAGCAATGAATTCAATCTGTAGTAAAAAAAAAAAAGAAAAGAAAAGAAAAAGAAACCTCGTATACATAAACACACAAAATTTGGACGCAATTTTAGAAGGTTTTTGGATATTATGAAGTCAATCCACGGATGCCCAGAACAAACCTAATTTAAATTACACTAATTACACTACCGACTGGAAGGAATAGACTTTGGAATCTGACAGCTTAAATTTGCACCTTGGCTCTGTTACTTCCTATGTGAAGTACCTTGTCTAGACTTCATTTCTCTGCTTTGTAAAATGAGAACAATGAAAGCATCTATTTCCTAGAGTTTTTATGAGAATTAGATGATGTAATATGTACAAAACTCTTAGCACAGGCCTAGTATAAACATAGCATTCAATGGAAGTTGGCACTATTTTGAAATCAATCATTCGAAAACAATGTGAATAGAACTCAACAAAATGAAAATTTTCTTAAACGCCATTATTCTCCTTTTCTCTCACACCAGAAGATGTAGTAGATGTAAAATAAAATGGATTTAAAGGAAAAAAAAAAAAAGCAGACAAAGATTGAGAAGAGTGCTTGAACATGGATGTGGTAGAGGAGCAAAGTACCATGGTGGAGGAAAAAGATAGGGTGGGCTTTTAACCTGTATCTTTAAGAACTTTCTTGGTCACATGGTAGCTCAAGGGACAGAAAAACAGCACTGATTATCCAGTGCCACAGGGCCAGCAGATAGCATTCAGGCTACACAGGAACCTGACAAGTGTTAGGAGATACAACAAAGAGACCTGTGAGCATGGCAAACCCCATAGCATCTCCAAACCCCATACCATCTCCAAACACATCCCCAGCATTATCTGACTACCATCAAGGGTTGACAGTCATCTGGTGAGGAAAGTGCAAAGAGGGATGGTCATGTTCAAATTGTGGCATGGTGGGTTCTCTGCCAACAACCAACATCCACATTCACCCACTCTTCAACCCTCAGGAGCACAAGGTAGAACCTGGGCCTCCCTCTTCCAATAACAGCCAGAGCAAAACAAGTTCAAAAACAAAAATAACTGTACACCCGAGGAGCATAATTGTTGCAAACAAAGGCAGCCATCCAAACTGCACATACTAAGTGACCCAGCATTAGCACTGCTTCTGAAAATTCTAGCCAAAAACTCTAAACAAAACTAGTAAACATTCTTAAAGAATTAAGATAGAACAGTTGGAACATGAGGCAGAAACAAGCATTTATAAATAAGAACCAAGTAGGCATACTTGGTGTGAAAAATGTTAGTTTAAATAAATTACCAATACCTTGGATAAATAGCTAAAAGATACAACCAAATAATAGAACAGAATACGGAAAAGTGGGCTAGAAAATTCTCCCAAAATGTCCTAGGAGAGAATAAAGAAAGAGGAAAAAAAGTCAATATACTTGGAGTCAGCAATAGAAATATCAAAGTATTTTTGAAAAGAAATTCCATTTGGAAAGAAAAAAATGTGTGTAGACACAGAAAAGGAAATATTTCAAGAAGTGACATCCAAAAATTTCTCTAATTGAAAAAGTTTGGAAAACTTCTGATTGAAAGGGCTTCAGAATGAAACAGCATAGAGAATAAGAAACCCAAACCTAAAAACATTGTAAAATACATGGCTGTTGAAGACAAAGAGAAAAATTTAAAAGTTTCTAGAGAGAAAAGGAGACTCTCCATAAAGGGAAACAAGTTATATTGGCCTCAGACTTCAAAAAGGCATGCTTGAGTGTAGAACACAGTGATATAATATTTTCAAAATGTTGCAGGAGATAGCTTTCTGATTTTAAATCAAAATCCAAAAATATGCTGTTATATATAATCATTAAGAGACATATTTAAAAACAGATTTTTTGGAACTTGGCAAACTCATGCTCAAATTCATATGGAAGAATAAAAGTCAATTTTAAAAAAAAGAAAATTAAAGGTGTATGGGACAGGTAGAGAGGAGGGGCTTATTCTACCTATATTAAAATATAACCAAATCTCTAGTGATAAAAGTCAGTATAGTATTAACTCAGGAATAGATAAATAAACCAACGGATGAGAACAATGTTTAGCTTTCAACATAGCACCACAAAGTAACAGGGAAAAAGGATCATTTAGGAATGGTATTTGGAAAACAGAATTAGTATATGAAGAAAAATAAAGCTAACCATGCACATTGCCATGGCATAGATGGTAGACAGATTAAAAACTTGTTATTAAATAAAAAGAATAAAAGTGTAAACAAAAGTTTTGTAATTTAGGCATAGAAAAAACTTTTTAAATGAAACCCCAACATATAAACTGTATGGCAAAAATATATGGATCATTTGATTACATTGAAATTAAGGTTTTCCATCTAATGGACAACAGACAAAATCAACAGATAGATGGCATAATAAGAAAGACATCTGTAAGTCAATAAGAAAAAGACAGAAATCTCAATAGAAAAATGGGGAAAATAGGTGAACAAGCAGTGCATAGGTAGATAATACCACGGCTAACAGGAACATATATGAAAGAATACTTGACCCTACTATTAATCAGATAAAGGAAAAATTAAAGAACAATAATATATCACTTTATACAGTCAGAATGGCAAAAAAATAAATTTTTAGGAATGGCAGGAAGCTAGAAACAATCTGTGTTGTTATTGATCAAAAACATGTAAAATATGGACCATGAAGACAATGGAAAAACCAGCTATAGGAAGGAAGGAAGGAAATACCACAGAGTAAAATTTCAAATGTGTTAAGCACGAAAAGTGAGAAGCAGAGAAGCTTAAGCAGCAAAATATCCTATACACAAGATTAAAAATACCCTGTCACATAATAATATTACAGGAATATATGCATATTTAAGACCTGTATCACAAATAGGGTGGTGCCCATGTGTAAGAGGGGAATGGGGGCAGACATTGAGAAGAAGAAAAATAACAATAGATAAGGTGGAAGCCTTGAATTGACCAATGATGACAATGTGCAGTGGGCTGAGGAATATATTAAGTCAACTCTGCACTCAACTTAAAAATAAAAACAAACACATAGATCTTTAAGGCATAGAACAAATTAAGCAAATAAGAACATGAAGATGAAATAGAAGATATTAAAGAGATAAGAAAAACTTTAGATTTGGATAGATTTCAGTATCTTTGTATGGAAAAAGTTTACAGTAATTTTAAAAAGTCTAACATAATATAATTTAATATTTTATTTCAGAGATTTTAAAAATTGTTTTATGTATTTTAGAGATATAGTAAGACACTGGTCAAGGAAAGAAGAGTGTTAATTTTTAAAAAGTATCTGCATAACTGTTTCTGTCAACTATTTCTGGCTATAGAGGAAAAATTGTAGAGAACTGTGTAAATTTATAGAATTAAAAAAGTGTTTTAAAGTATAGAATAAAGGATTAGTGGAATAAAAAGAGTTTCTGGAGGGGACTGTTAAAATACAAAAAACTCATAATGTTAGTTTAGACTAATGATCTGATAGAGAATAAAACTGAGGTGACCAAATGATTAGGCTTGGCTCTAGAAAAGGATGGGGATTTTGTATTATAGAAATAGTTGCTGTAGTGGTGACAGACATGGGGACATTTTGAATATCTTGCTTATCCTTCCTTATTTTCAAAGGATCATGTATCTAGTATGATGACATTGTAAGTCAAAGATAATAGAACCAGTCATACCTAAAAAGATAAAACTGCAGAAAGGTTGGAAAGTCACCTAATATTGAATACTGATAATATAAATAATAATACCATTGATATCTTGAATTAATATACCCCCTCACTTCCTAGGGGCTGAAAGAGCTGTGACCGTAGCCCACAAAATGTTTCACATGAATATAAGACTGCCATCATTTTTTATAGGTTATTATATTGATTCAATGCAATGAGACCTGGTAGTGCCCCACCTTCTCTGACAACATCAGAAGGATTTGTGGTCACATTCTCATAATGAAAAGGAAGAATGGGCTGTTAGAACTAGCCTAAGGCAGGAATTTTGATAAAGGAGATGAATCATGCCTCAAGAGAGGGAGGTAGAAAAGAAATGACTAAAAATAATCAGGGTAAAAATAGTTTCAGAAACTGGAGAAAATACTACTGGAATCTCTATATTCATGTTTCAACGATAGGTATTTTTGTTGCCTCCATATGCTTCCTATACACTGATCGCCTACCTTAAATGTCCCCATGTCTGTAAGAATCAAAGCTTCTATTTCCATAATTACAAATCCCTGTCCTTTCCTAGAGCCAAGCCTAATCATTTTGTGACCTCAATTTTATTCTTCATCTGACCATTAGTCTAAACTAACATAACATATTGATATTTTAATGGTCCTGATCCCCCCCACCCCAAGACTCTTTTTATCCCACTAATCCTCCATTCTACACTTTAAAACACATTTTTATCTATGAATTTACACATTTCTTTATATTCTTTCCTCTATAGCCAGATATAGAGTTGACAAAAACAGCTATGTGATGACACTTTTTTTTAATTTAACATACTCTCTTCATTCTTTAAAAAAGTCTGACTACATGTCTTAATTGCTGAATATTGAACATTTTAATGGGGCTCTGAATAAATTCTTATCTTGCTACTGTTTAAAATTAGCTCTATATTATGATTTCAATGCCTGGAGTATGTCAAGCATTGTTATAATTCCTTACAGAATCATATGTATAAGATTCCTTATAGAATTATAAAACTAAACAGTTCCATAACTTGCTAAACCATGTTGACCACCATACGTAAAACCAATAATATTGTGTGGATGCAATGATTCACAAAGGTTGTTTTACTTCTAAAATGAAATTTTTATGACACAAAGTTGAAACAGTTTGGGCATTATAACCAAATATATCATTATAATAAAACATTCTATGAAATAAACAATGCAACAATTACCCAGAATTCTCTATTCCTACTAATGTCAACTGAGAATGAGAGAAGAAATTCCAATAGTTTCATGACAGGGCTACAAATTACACGTGGTTCATATGCTAAAGACCAAGACAAAAAAGCCTCAGAGTTTACACAGCCTTTTAAACTGTCGAATGAGTGTTTTGCTTTATTAGATAAAAAGATACAAGGTCACTGAAACAGTGAAAAGAAGAGAGGGAATCCTGTATACTCAGCAGAATATTGAAAAATTCTACCTTGAGAGAAATAATCAAATATTCTCATTATGTTATTATCAACAAATGTAACTTTTTCGGTCTCAGGCAATTCATCTAGTTCTGGAAAATATTGGTGATTATTAGTATATTCTCTGCTGCCTCATGATTTTTGCTTAATAATAAAATATATGATACTCTCATAAACCACAGATGTTTATGTAGAGGTTTATTACTTTCCTTCATATACAGCTTTAATGTATTTGCTAAATATTTTCTCTTCTCATCTGTCATTTTCATAATTAACAATTTTCAGCATCCCCAGACTGGGTTGCATTGCTTTGTAGCTAAAAGATCAAATACTTAATTTGAACTGAATAATTCAGTTAGGAAATGCAGCACCAAAGAAAGTGCTCAGCACCCTCTTGCAACTTCTAAACAGAGATGTTTACTTCGCAGCAGAACTATTGCTCATGAGCCTGTAATCAAATAGAGAGAGAGAGAAAGAGAGAGACAGAACAGGAGCCACTGATATAATTAGTTCTTCATACTTCTCATATATTTAATCTAAAAAATTACTAATAATCATTTTGCTGACATGACTAGTCCTCAAAATAATGGCCCTTTATAACTTTGCTTTATTAGAGACACACTACTTTATTGGAAATCCTCAGGGCTCAGTTGCAAAAGTCATAAATATAAGAAAAAAATACACAAGGGTATGGTTCATTTCAAGAGCTTATGTATGAAATACACAAATTGATAAAAAGATGACTTTTTTATTGAGATATAATTAACATGGCACAATATTCACTATTATAAAGTATAAAATTCAGTGATTTTTAGTCTATTCACTAATGTATAACCTTCACTTCTACCTAATTTCAGAATATTTTTAATATTCCAAAAAGAAATCCCATACCCATTAGCAGTCATTCTCCATTCCCACTTTCTACCAACCCTTGGAAACCATGAATGTACTTTCTGTCTATATAGATTTGTCTATTTTGAATGTTTCACATAAATGGAATCATATATTTGCCTTTTTGCATCTGGCTTCTTTTACTTAGCATGATGTTTTTAAGGTTTATCCGTGCTGTAGCATGAATCAATATTTCACTTTTTATGATGATATTTCCATTTTCATTTTTTGTTAGGTATGACAAAAAGCAAGACTTTGTCTTGCTTTCATCAGTACATGGACATTTGAGCTGTTTCAACCTTTTGGCTATGATGAACATGTTTGGAATGCTATGAACATTTATGCACAAGTTCTGGTGAGGACAGACATTTTCAATTCTCTTAGTTATATACTTTGGAATGGAATTCCTGGTTCGTATGCTAACTCCATGTTTAACTTTTCAAAGAAACTGACAAACTGTTTTCCAAAGCAGCTGAACCATTTTACATTCCCACGAGCAATGTATGAGAGTTCCAATTTCTCCATATCCTCACTAATACTTGTTTATTGTCTGTCTTATAGCCCTCATAGTACATGTAAAGTCATAAGGAAGATAAAGTTTTACAGAAACTCATATTAAAGGAATCTTTTGCCATGGGATTTCTTTAATGATGACTTACCTTGTTCATTTAACTTATGTCAATTTATTACAAAAATCAATTTTTACAAAACTGTAAAAGTTGTTTTAAGAAACTGATCCCTTAAACAAACCTGTTAATTAGTTGAAATGATATGGTAAATAAGAAAAGTCTCCAAGCATGTGAGGAGAGTGCTAGAATTATTTGCTAAGAGATTGGTATTGCCACAGTAGTAAATTATTTATCTGGCATCATTGTGGAAAGAGATGGTTTCTTCAGGGGAGATGTCAGGTATATTCCTTTTTAAACTCCTAATACTTTTAATTCATTTCTGGTGGAATCCTTTCTAAAGTGCCTTTTGAAACAGAAAGTGCAAAGATGGTTTAGTCATTCTTGATAACTCAGGGAATGTGCTCTGAACATCTATCATAATACTCTGTTTAAATCCAGTTAAACAATCATGGACTTGTCACATGAGATATATAGAGCCGCTTACCACTGCAATAAATTTCCATGCATTTTCAAAGCTTGTGATTGTTTTATAGATTTTTTCTTTTTTTTTTTACCCTTCTTTGCTAATGGGCTACATTTATTGATACTGTCAATGAAAATGCTTTTGAACACTCTTTTAATGCTCTTCTTGATGATTTTTAAGCTAGGATAAAACATTAATTGGAGCATTTCTGAATCATCTGAATCTGTACACAAAATTTTATGTTTATATACATACGTTTCCTGGGGAGGCTTTGTGTTTTTTTAAGATATATTGGAAATAAGAAAGGCATACATGTTACCAAAAGCCAACAATGCCTTTTTTAGAGAAAATATAGTATCACTGCTTATTAAAGCTGACCACTGGTAAACTCCGGATAAACATGCTACTAATGTAACTACTTATTTACTGTCAATATTATTGAACCATATGCCTTTATATTTTGAAGTCTGTGGGTAGCACAGAGGTTTGGTAGATCGTTTCCTTCCAAATCACCCAAATTTTGACATGATTCAATTTGAGTGTGTTAGCAGGCCCTGCTGTCTGATCACTAATACTAATTAAGGATCTTTAGATCTTGTATTGGTTATACCTCAAAAATGAATCTACTCAACTCCCTCTTATCACTTGGTTACTCTTTAAAATCTGTTCTTTTAAAATTAATTTTCAGACCGGTTATTTTAAAGGCCAGAAACACTTCTTAACTTTACACATATACTTACTATGCATAAAGTAGACAAACATCATTTCATTTACAGAATTTTCAGTTGGAAACTAATTATCTAGGTATGGCACATTCCTGAGTTATAGATTTCTTACCTAATTCTTCTAGAAAATTTTATTCTGTCTCAACTGCCACAAGATTTCCATCAGTAAGTGAAACTGAGATTCTGTCCTCTGACTTCACAAAAACCAAATGTTCAACACTAGCTAAATAAGATTAGTTATATAAATTGTGTTCCATTCATATGATGAAATATTATGCTCCCAGTAAAAATATGAAGTAAGCATTTTAATGACATAATTCTTGTGATATGTCATTAAATTTAAAACTGGGATCCAAAATTATATATATAAATGATAATTTTTTTGCACAAAAGCATCAAAAATATTAGAAGGGAGCATGATAATTATCAACCATGTCTGATCCTAGATTTGGAGATTATGCATGATTCTTGGTAAGAAATTTAGATATTATTCTGCTGTCAACTGAAAAAGTACTATTTTTAGGTAGGGAGTGGCACCATTTGATTTATAATTTTAAAAAGACTTTGGTTAATACATAAATAAGTAGTAAGTAGTAAGAAAGTTGTTAGAAGTCTATTGCTAGAATTACATGAAAACTTTTAGAGGCTCAAACCCCAGTGATGACATGAGGTGAATGAGAAGTACCAATATTTATGATAAAATGTAAAGGCAGAATGTAAATTTTTGGACTGAACAACTGGAAATATAAATTTATTTAAGTGGTGAACTCCAATGCCTAATTAGAGAGGGTTGAATATATAACTGAAAGTGAGAAAGTGAGGACAGTGAGTATGGACAGTGAGTATATACTGTACAGTGAGGCTTTTGAGGCAGACCTGGTGTATAAAGGAAGTTTTTAAATCATCTTTGTATACTGATTGATAGAGATGATCTGGGTGAAAGTGAAAAATTGATTCTGGGGATAATCAGGAAATTTGCAGAAACAAAACTTTGAGAAAAAAAAATGATTGACTATTATAAAGTACTTATTATGCCCAGATGTAATATAATCATTTTATACTTACTAATTCATTATCTCCTTACTCAGTTTAAGTGGGGTACTGTTATTATTACCAGATTATGGAGAAGAAAACTAAGGCACACAGAGGGTAAGTAATTTATCTTCATTCTTAATGACTGCCTGGTACTACCTCAGAAAACTGATTGTAGGGTTAATCCAGAGGGCATATGGAGGTTTAATACTAGAAAGAAAGAGGGACATTTTTTTCTGTTTCAAAGGAAATGAAGTATACATGTGGGGTGGTTGGTGAATTTGGTTTTGGGAAGAGGAAACAGTTCTCATCTGATAGAATTGATTTTCGCTCTACATGTGAGTGAAAATCGGCTGAGACGGAGATTAGAAACTCAAAGAAAAAACAAGGGGGTCTGAACTACTCATTTCAGAGACTAAGGGAATGCAATTTATTGAAGAGGTACAATATAATTACTTGACAATATGTGACTGGCCATTGAGATTTTGAATGTAGGTACCAAGCAAGGGAACATTTGCATTTACAGAGGCAAACGTATTGAGGGAAAAAGAGTGCCTATTTTTATAGACCCAGAATCTAAGCTGAGCCTACAAGGAAGGACATGGGAACATGGAGGTAACCAACAGCGATGTGAATGGATTAAAGGTCCTGATGTAGTCAAGGTGTTATTAAAACGCAAGGGCTAGAGTAACAGATTGGAGGTTAGAAGTGGTCGCTTGTAACTGGGATTTTTCAAGGTAACACAGTTACGGAGGAAAAGCTCTTCGGAGGGGGCATGCCAAGGAACTGAGACGCCCAGTGATGAAGGAAAAATGGCTTAGAAGCAACAATGGGGTAATAGGAGGATATCTATTTCATGTCATTAAAAATTATTCTTCCTCCTATAATTGTTTAAGGTTACTGAAATCTGTGCATTTGTATTAGTGACAGAAAGTATGAACTTACAGAAACTAAAAGTGTGTTTTTACAAACCGACAGTATTTCAAGTTAAACAGCTCTGATAGTAATAAAAGGAGAATGATTGAATATGATATGGATATCAATTATAACAAAATCTTGAAATATTTTCTTTATAATTCTCAGAAATGAATATTTCCATAAGGAATAAATAATAAAGATGTGAGAGAATTCAACTGATCAATGTGCTTCCAGGTAGGAATGCATCTAATGTGAAACTGGCAAAATAGCAGGAAATGAAATGAGCACAATTTTATGTATTATTTATTCTAAGTTTTTACATTTATATTGACACAGGAAATAAATATAATGAACAGTCACATAGGTTGAGTAGCATTTAAATAGTAAATCATCTAATTAACTAGTCACTTGAAAGCAAAAAGGAAAATTTGCTTTGGATCTGTTGATTAATTGCCACATTTCAAGAACATGTTTTAGCTGGCTGCATTTAAAAAGAAATAATATGAGATCATGAAAGCATTTCATAGTAATGAGCAGTCTCCGGTTTCTGTTTATTGCAAATACAAAGGATACTAACAATAGTTTTGGAAAAATGAGTAAAGCTCTCAGAATAACTAGCACAGAGAGATGAAACACTGGTGTGAGGCAGATCAATTCTAACACTATCTCCTGGGAAAAGAACATACTTTCTTAAAGCTAGAGTGGAACGAATATGTGCCTCCGAATCATATGGTTTTAAATAGTCACCTTTGCACCAAATTCCAGTTCTGGCCACATACATTCACAGGAGGGTAAACACGGTGGTTTACTAAAGACTTATCTGTCATATCAACCATTATTGTGTTGTATATTCTAGCAGGCCTTCAAACAGGGTCTTCCTTTATACATGATGGGGACAGGTTCCAATGTCTGAATTATCTCTTTGCAATTTCCCTTTTTGTTAAAATTGCTCCTTTCACATTCAAAATGAAAGGTAGAAAAATAGAAGATTGAGACCCTAATACTTTAAGGTATATAAATATTAGGTTTTTTTTCTAGGCATCTACATGTGATAATGGGAATAGGAAAAAATAAGTGGAAATAAATTGTGAAGAAAGAAGAGAGATTTCAAAAATAGAGTCTATCTGGTGGGTGTCTTTTTCTGTTTTCTTTTTTCCTAGAAGGTTGGTTATGCTCCATTGGTCAGAACAACAACACTTGGGGAGTTATTTCCTCTGTCATGCCATACACCTGATGCAGAAGAGAATGTAACGGTATGGAAAATGCTTCTGATATGATTGTAAGTGAAAAAAATAAACTCCAAGCAGAAAGCCCTAAAGGCCCTGTCCTGACCCCCTATTCCCTCCCTTACTTCATTTCCCATGACTTTCCTTACTGTTCCCTGCATTCCAGCCGCATTGACCTCCTAGGCATGTCCCTGCCCAGGGACCTCACCCTGACTCTGGCCGTTGTCTAGACCTCTCTTTCCCTAGATATCCACGTAACTAACTACTTCTTCTCTTTTAAGATTGTTTCTAGTGTCAGCATCTCAAGTAGGTCTACTCTTTTATCCTATTTAAACTTTCAATGCCCTTCCCCAAACTCTGAGCACACCTTTCCCCTGCCATATTTTCTCTAATTAATTTTTTAACTATAGTATGGCAAAAGTTTCTAACATCAACATACTTTACTTCTCTCTCTCTCTCTCTTGGTTGTGGTCTCACTATGTTGCTTAGGTTCCCAGCTTGAACTGATCCATCTGCCTCAGCTTCCCAAGTTGCTGGGTAATTCTTTTATATTATCTATATTCAACCTCCCAAAGTTTAATCTTCATGAAGGCAAAGATTTTTGGTTTATAATGTATACTAAGGTCTTAAAATGATGTTGGCACTCAATGAATATTTGTTGAAAGGTGAATAGATGCATAAATGGTATTGTCACTATGTTTACTATAGTGTTAAAAATTTTGTACATATATTGCTAAGGATTCAAAAACTGAAAAATTTAAAAGTTAGATTTATTGAGATGATAGAATTGTGAAGAAATGATGTCTTCTTATTTGATGTTGAATTATTTCTAAAATGCTGTATAATAAGAGATAATAAAAATAAATGAAAATGTGGGGAGAGGGTTTTTATTTCCTTTCATGCAAAGCAAGAATATTATGAACAGATATAGTGATCAATTCAGTACACTATTGTATACTATAAAGCAGAGATGGCCTTGTTCATCAGTCAATATTAAATGTATTTATCTGTTTTTGAGCAGATTTCAGCCTGTATTAAACAAAGTATGCAGTGTAGGAAGCCTTAGGCATGAGAACACATATATTCTTTTAGAAATGCACTTTAACTCTAAATTCATATGATGATTTGTTATCCCAAATATGTGTGGTCTCTGGAAAGAAATTTTACATAGTGTTTTGCTTTGTTTCCAAGAATGTTTATTTCTTTATTTCAATGTGCAGCATTACCTGAGATATCTTTCTTTCAATTAAAACTGAATGATCAGTAAGTCACAAGGCAGCACATTAAAATTATAGTAAATATTGTAGCGTTAGCACTCAAAGGATAAACTCACATTTCTCACTTTTTCTAATTCATGGTAGTGAGTTTTACAGTATGCTGAATATGGGTTACTGTGTGAGATAATTGATTTATCAATGCACTGTATTAAAAAAAAATCAAAGTCCCTGCATCACTTCTGATACTCTTTTACTTCTAATTCTTTTCCATATGTTGGCATGCAATTGAGCAAACTGCCCCGATAAATTCCCTTTCAGGCATATATGTATTGCATAGGGAACATTTTATCTATCCTATTTTAAAATAATAAATATTTCTGACCAAGGATGAAATCAGAAACTTCACCATGAATATTTGAAATAGTTTTTGAACAAAATGAAATCATTTATGTCCATTATTTTACCTACTTGCTTACAGATTTGGTATGAAAAGAAAGGGAATTCAGAATAAAAGAAAAAGAAAAAGCATTCTTAAATAAAATGATCCTTGCCAGACACAGTGGAACATACCTGTAAACCCAGCAATTTGGAAGGCTGAGACAGGCGAATCTCTTGAGCTCAGGAGTTTGAGACCACCGTGAGCAACAGGGCGAAACCCCATCTCTACAAAATAAATGAATAAATAAACTAAAAACTAAAATTGACAGGCATGGTGCACCTGTAGTTCCAGCTACTCAGGAGGCTGAAGTGGAAGGGTTGTGTGAGCCCTCGGAGGCTGAGGTTGCAGTGGGTAGCAATTGCACCATTGCACTCCAGTTTAGGTGACAGAGGGAGACCTTGTCTTAAAACAAAATCCTTTAATTAATCCTTTAAGGTAGAATTTTATGTCAACCAAAAAGTTTAGAGGAAAAAATCATTATGTACATGCACTCAGATTATATTTAAAAGAGAATAAAAAGAAAAAGGGATATCAAGATAGCCTTCAAACAGTGTTATTTACCTAGCAAACATTGAATAGACATTTGGGAAAACAAATTTATTCTTTACTTGTTTCACTTCTATATAGAGTGATGTTTTTAAGGTCAGATTCATAGAGGTATAATTTACATACAGCAAGATTCACATTTTTTAGTGTATAGATCTATGCATTTGACAAATGTGTATGGTTGTGTAATTGCCGCAGGAGTCAAGATATGTAATAGTCTCACTCTACCAAAATTATTCCAATCACCTTTGTAGTCAACTCCTTTCCTGAGCCACAGCCTTATAATGTTCCTTCTTTTTTTTCTGGTAGTATTCCTTGATCTGAAGTCTATTTTGTCTGGTATGAATGTAGTCACTTCAGCTTTCCTCTAATTAGTGTTGGTATAGTATATCTTTTTACATCATTTTATTTTTAATCTATACTTGTCTTTATATTTAAAGGGGTTTTATCTGAACAGAATCAATTGCTTGTTAGCCAATCTGACCATCTCTATTTTCATTAGTGCTATGATAGTTATTATTATCTGTTCACTTGACCAAATTGAGCAATGTCTAGATGGCTGGTAGAAGAATTATTTCTGTGTGTGTCTGGGAGGATTCTTCCAGAGGAAATGGACCTGTGAGTCAGTGGACTGAGACAGGAAGACTCACTCTCAATGTAGGCAGACATCGTCCAATTGGCTGGGGGACAACAGACCAAAGAAGGGGGATATCCAGTATTCTCTGGCTTCTTCTCTCTCCCTTTCTGAGTAGAATACCTTCCTCTCCTCCTGCCCTTGGACAAAAGACTCCAGGTTCTTTCAGCCTCTGGATTCTGTGACTTGCAATGGCAGCCTCCTGGAGGCTCTCAGACTTCCCTGGTTCTAAGGCTTTTGACTAAGCCATGCTACCAGCTTCCCTGGGAGCCACACTACTGGCCTCTCTGGTCCTCCAACTTGCAGATGGCCTGTGCTAGAACTGCATCTTTGTGATCATGAGCAAATTCCTCCTAATAAATTATCTTTCTTGTATATGCTGTTGGTTCTGTCCCTCTGGAGAACCCTGACTGATATAAATACATTTAAATACTTTTATAAATTATAAATATTTATATAGTTAAATTAAAATCTGCTTTCTCGCTATTTGTTTTCTATTTGTTCCATCTGTTCTTTGTTCCTTTTTGTCTAATTATGATTGAGAAATTTATATAATTCTATTTTATTTTATGATTAGTTTGTTATATACAACTTTTTAAAACGTAGTGGCTGCTACAGGGTTTTCAATGCACATCATTAATTAATAACAGTGTACTTTCAAATAGCATCATAGTGCTTCATTTAGATTGCAGTTTACAAAACAGCATACTGACGATTCTTCCCCCTCATCTTTTGTGCTGTTGATTGATGTTATCCATTTTATATTTACATATGATAAAACCCCTAATGCATTTCCACCAGTGTTTTTTAGGCATTCAATGACACTTTAGCGTATTACTGAATATCTAAAGAAAAGTGATTTAGAGTGATTAAAAATAAAAAGTGTCTTTAATTTACTTTCATTTTAACTATTCCTAGAGTTTTTCATTTGCCTGCGTGTGTATAGATTCAAATTTCTGTCTAGTATCATGTTCCTTTGCCTAAAGACTTCTTTGTTTTCTGTTTGCTTGTTTTTTGAAATATTTCCTGTGGTGCAGGTCTGCTGATATTAAATTCTTTTATGTGTGTATATATGTATGTTTGTATGTATGTACTCTTTTTGTCTCAAAAACTATTTCACCTTCATTTTTGATAGATATTTTTTAGCATTTTTATTTGACTCTTTTTAATAGTTTTCATTTCTTTGCAAAAGTCCACATTGTTCATGGCTGTTGACCATGTTTTCCATGAGAAATTATAATTTATTAATAATAAGTATTTAAAATTTCCTGACCAATAGTTCCAATGTTCGGGCTATTTCTGAGTCTGTGTCTGTTAATTGCTTTATCTTTTTCCAATGGGTTCTTTTTTCTTACTTGTTTGTGAGCCTTCTATTTCTTCTATTGAATGTCACTCATTGTGAGTAGCTCCAGTAAGGACAGGGAGAAATAACATATGTGCCTGAAAATAGGCATGCCTCTTTGCTAGACCAATAGTGCATGCAGTTGACTCAATCTACTCCATGTCTGAGCTGGTTTGAGTTTTCTTGTTCCTATTGTTTCCTTGAGTGTATCACAGACTTTAAATCCTGGAGGGTTATCTTGTGTTTATCTTGGGAGCTGGGTTGCCAGAGCGTTTTGCTGAATGTTTCTACTCCACCCTTGGCTTTCAGCCTTCCCTTTGTGCCTGCACCTCATAGTGGGTGTCTCAATCCTCTTATCGCTCTCACAGAGGTAGAAATTTGTAGCTTGAATTGGGACTTTCTAACCTTATTATAGAAGTGGAAAGGAGTTTCTCTATTGTCCTGCTCCAGCCTCATTCTTAGGCTGGCCTTGTGTCCCTAGGCCTTAGGGATGGAGCTTTGGCAGTCATCCTGCTACTCACCTCCCTGGCAGGCAAATTTTGGTAGTTCTTGTGTGGGACTTTCTTGCTGCTCCAGTGATAGGGTTGAGCATGGTTTCCTGTTTCCTTAAAAATAAAAGTTTTTTTTTTTCTTTTACTCTTTCTCAGGCTGTAATGGATCTTAATTTGTGCCCTGAGGTTGACAGGGCTTACTGCTCTTTCTTCAAGGGCTTAAAACTCACAGGAGGGCCGGGCGCGGTGGCTCAAGCCTGTAATCCCAGCACTTTGGGAGGCCAAGGCGGGTGGATCACGAGGTCATGAGATCGAGACCATCCTGGCTAACACAGTGATACAAAAAAAATTAGCCGGGCGTGGTGGTGGGCGCCTGTAGTCCCAGCTACTCGTGAGGCTGAGGCAGGAGAATGGCGTGAACCGGGGAGGCGGAGCTTGCAGTGAGCCGAGATCGCGCCACTGCACTCCAGCCTGGGCGACAGAGCGAGACTCCGAAAAAAAAAAAAACTCACAAGAGAAGATGGTTCTGCCAGGGCTTTGTGCCTTTCCTGCAGTGGTGGCCTCTCCCCTCCTCCAAGCCATAAAACAAAGTTCGATTTTTATTGTTTTCCTGCCCTGGCATCAGAGTTTCTCATCAACACTAGTTGTGTTCCATGGAAAAGACGATGAGTGGGTGCAAATCCTCCTTGTGTTTATGGCTCCATGGATTATATGGTTTTACACCCACCCACAACCAGCCTTTATCAATTCATTAACAATTTCAGATAATTTTTTATCTATTTGTAACGGCAACTCTTCCTTCCATGCTCTGTGCCTGTGATGGGCTTGTGTCTCATTTTTCCTTGAAGATGCATCCTTTTTTATTAGACTTTAGGGTACTTGGTTGCCCTGCAACTTTTGGTGTGTGGTTCAAATAATTACAATTGTATAGTTTATTCAGCTTTTTGTATTGCAGTTGTTAGAATAAAAACAATGCTCTTTCCAGCTTTCAGCATCTTAAATAGGCATAGAGACCCTAGAATATTTTTTTTTCACAAGATCTCCCTCTGTTGCCCAGGCGGGAGTGCAGTGGTACAATCTAGGCTCATTGCAACCTCTGCTTCCTGGGCTCAAAAGATTCACCTGCCTCAGCCTCCTGAGCAGCTGGAATACAGGTGGGTGCCACCATGCCCAGCTAATTTTTGTATTTTTTGTAGAGATGGGATTTTGCCATGTTGCTCAAGCTGGTCTAGATCTCCTGACTTCAGGTGATCTGCCTGCTTCTGACCCGAAGTGCTGGGATTAAAGGCTGTGAGCCACCGTGCCCAGATCCAGGATATCTTTGTGAGTGGAAAAGGATGCTACTAACAGTTATACTGGAAAGCAGTATAAGCAAGCACTGGCCAGGGAAACTGGGAAGCATGGTCATGTTACCTAGGTGGGTCTTTTGTGCTATGCCCCTGCAGCTCACTTAACTTTTCCTTGTTTCAAATGCCTGGCTCTGCTGGTGAAAATCCTACTCTTCAGTTCATTCTTGATACCACCTCTTCTAAATTGACTTCTCTGATCCGATTTGCCAAACCTTTTCTACAATTTTTGCCTCAATATTTATAAGTGATATGGATTGATCCTCCCTTCCGTTCCTCTATAGTTGTGGTTTATTATCATGCCTATAAAAATGTATTGAATACATTGATAACCTTTCCTGCTTTGTATATACTCCAGACATTTGTGAATAAAATATAACTTATGTTACCAAAATGTTTGAAATAACTCACCTATGACATGGATATGTTAATTAGCCTAATTTGCTCATTCCATGATATATGCATGCATTAAAGCATCACATTATACCCCATAAAAATATATAAAATTATTATTGCTCAATAAAAATAAAATAAAACAAAGAATTCACCTCTGAAACTTTGAGCCAGTCTCTTTAGAGATGAGTGAGATAACTTTCTAATTTTTAAATTGATCTATTTAGCTTCATTATATCATCTTCAACAAGTTTTAGTTAGATGTAAGCCTTTCAAAATTATACATTTAATCCTGATCATGTTTTTCAACATTGTGTGCCATATAATATTCAATTATAATTATTTTTATATATCTTATTTATCTATGACTACTCAGCATTTTTCCTTCAAACTTTCTACACATATTTTCTTATTTTTAAAATTAATTGAGGAGAAAAGCCACCTCTGGTAAGAAAATAATTATCACATATAGTATTTTTGTTTTCTATTCTATTGATGTCTGCTATCCTATTAATTCCTTCAACCTACTGTGCTTAGGTGTGTTTATTTTTTCTATATTCTTGAGTTCTTAGTTTTGGTAGGTATATTTTCATTTTTAATTGGTTAATAGAAGCATTTAAGTTATAAATGTTTTTCTAAACACAACTTTGATTATAAGTTTCATCGCATGGTATTGTTTGTAAGTGTATAATTGTACTTTCAGTTTTCTCTTTTGATTAAAAATTATTTAGCAATTAGTTTTAAAATTCACCTATTTGCTATTTCTGTGTATGCTATTGGCATTAATTCTAATCTTATTACATTTTGTGTTAGGCTGAGATATCCAAGAACAGGATGCCAAGACAGGATTAACGTACAAAGATTTAATTAGAGGACATGCTTGTGTGAAGGGAAACAGGAAGGAAACTGGGCAAAGCTGGGAGAGCTACCACACAGCAATGCAATGCTGACCCTGAGTGAGAGAGAGAGGGTGGGAACTGTTGGCGAAGTATCCTAGACTACTACTGTGCAGTTTTGAAGTTTTGACAGCGCTTTTGAGGAGTCCTGGAGTCAGTTAGCTGAAAATGTAGTCCTCAATCTCCCAGGCATAAATCTCCCTAACTATAACAACTGCATCAGCCTTTATTGTAGAAGGGCTTGTGGGATGCACGAGCTTGGTGCAAATGAGGTGATAGATTTCAAAGTGTAAAAAGAGCTGTCTCAGTGGCTTAACCCAATAAAACTTCATTGCTCATTTATATAAAGTCCCTATCAGTGTTTTGGTCAATGAGAAGCCGTGTGTGGTCAGGGACTCAGGTGGTTAACCCCACAATTTCTCATATTGGAGCAGTCTGCTTGCTAGGACCTCAGGCTCCTGTCCATTCAGCTAGGAGATTAAGAAAAAGTGGAGAATTACCTAGTACTTTTAAATGAGCATGTCTGAAATTGATGTACATTACCTCCATTTATATTCCATAGGATAGAACTCGGTTACATAGACAAGAGAAACAGGAATATGGAGTTTAACTGTGTGCCTAGAAATATTAACAACCAGATTTTGTTGAACACAGAGCAGTCTCTCCCATATAATTAATTGTTCTCAGCTAAAATCAAATGTCTCTGATCAAAGATTGATTCTCTTGTGAAATCACCAACTTTTAAAAAATGTGCTATTTTCCTATTTTATAAGTTTATATTTTAGAGGATTTTTAATAAAAATAATTCAGCAGAATGATTCTTAGTTTTTTTTGATAACTGAGTCCTTTCATAGTTCTAATAATTACAACTTAAAAGGGAGCACTATATTTGTACCATTTATGATGGTATTTACACCCGATCCTCACACAGTTGTATTCTTCTAAGCTCTTCTTGTATCCAAGACTAGTAGTCTATAAAATACAGACTCCAGACTCACTTGCCCACAGGAAACTATAGCTTGGAATCTAGAACAGATCCACAGCCTATTTTTATATATAAAGTTTTCTTATAACTGATTTTGTACTATAATGGCTGAGTTGAACATTTGCAATGGCTATTGTATGGCCTAAAAAGTCCAAATATTTGCTCTCTGGACTTTTATAGAAAAAGTTTGCTGATCCTTGGGCTAGAAATTACAGGGTATAGAAAATTAGGAGTTGTAAGCCCTCGGGTCCAGAAATGTGGAGAGTGGGTCTGAAGTGGCAATTGGGAGATATATAACCAGGAGGGTAACACAGAATAAGTCTACTTTACATTATTCTTAGATTTACTTTCTCCAAGTGAAACTTTCCCCATTCATTCAGTCATTTTCTAATGATATGTTTTCCCCCAGCTCTATCACTACTACCTGGGAGTTCATACATATCACTTAAAATGTGGCTTCAAATTTAATAGTTCATTATATACTTTATTAAAATACTTGTAATAGTTTAAAAACCCTGCCAGCATTTTATATACTTTAAAGAAGTATATAAATCCTTCTTTAAAATGCAGATGCTTGGGTATAATCTGATCAAAATTTCCAATTTAGAAATAATGTCACAATTTTTTTCTATATATGCCATATTGAAAGGGATCAAGCAAGCAGAGCTCTCTTTCCTGCCTAAAACTCTTCACATCAATTTATTTCCATTTGCTTTTCAGACAACTGGAAGGAATGGCTTGTCTGTGAATTTTCATTTCAATGTCCAACAAAAATATCAACAGGTTTAGGTTATAAATAATAATCTGCTTTAATAGGCAGACGTTAACACTATTTGTAAAAAACTAGATTGGAAATATCTACTGTAATCCCATTTCTCCCTCATCAGTTAAAAAGAATTCAGGTTTCTAGCCAAAGCAGTTTTTCAAGCATAACTTACATTTATAGTCCTCTTAGTTCCATCCTTTGAGCAATAGCATGTGAAGAAAAATTGCTTTAAGAAACAGCTTCTCTGAGCTGACACCTTGTTTCTTCCTTGATAACTTATATATGTATTTAATATACACATATATAAATATGTATATAATATACACATATACAAATATGTATTTAGGAATATATTTGATATGCATACATTTTTTCTATGACTTTAAAGATGATATTAAAAGTCATGGTTTAATTCTTTAAATGCAGACCAAATCAAACTAAATGAAAAATGTAAGAATAATCTTGTAACTTTTAGTTTGTATTTTATATATTAGTTTGTATCTACCCCTTTCATATCCAAATTTAGGATCTCCTGAAATTCCTTCAGTCTTTGAAATGTATGCAAAGTCTTTTCTTTTTTCTTTCACAGAACCCAGCTAAGAGCAGAGTAGCAAATGTAATAATAGGAATTTTTTATTTCTATCCCATAGGACTATAATATTATATAATGCCTTCCCATAGGGCTGTCTGATTCTAATCCCAACTCAGAAGATACTGTAATCAGTGTCAGGCTAAATATAGGAACTTACAAAAGTGAGCTTGCCAAATTAAGAACAGAAACTTTTAAGACTAGAATTAAAGGAAATATTTGAGAAAAACTAACAAACCTGAAATCATAGAAAAACTATTAAAATATTAATTTATATAATTATCTAGTATAAAACAGATTTAATGCTTATGTTATTAGCATATGTGACAAGCATAAGATGCTCCTTTTCCACCATCACCAATGGTGTACATGTTCTAATTACTGGCACCTGTGATTATATTACCTTCTATGGCAAAAGAAATTTCTTAGATGTGATGAAGTTAAGGACCTTAAAACAGGGAAATTATCCTGTATTATCCAACGAATATGGGCCCAGTCCTATTGAAGGGTCCTCAAAAATGAGGGAAGCAGAAAAGATGAATTAGAGGGAGATGTGATTATGGAAATATGGGCAGATAAATGCAACACTGCTGGCTCTGAAGAAGGAGGATGGAGACTATGAGCTAAAGAATGTTGACAGACTCTGGAAGCTGAAAAAGGCAAGGAAATGAATTCTTCCCTAGAGCCCACTAAAAGGAATACAGGCTTGCTGACACCTTGATATTAGTCCAGTGAGACCATGTCAGATTTCTGAACTATAAAATTATAAGATGATAAATTTGTGTTGTTTTAAGCTACTAAGTTGGTGGAAATTTGTTACTTGACAGAAAATTAATGCATCATACATGGTTATCAAAATTCTTTATGTTCCACTGGTTTTGTTGTTCACTAATAATCTTTTTAATACCCCGTTTCTCTGTTTCTATATTTTCTATGTTTCTATATTTTCTACTTTTGATTAAATTCTCAGTCTAAAAGACTAATTATTTGAGAGATTGTTGTTTCAGGAAGGTCACATATGTGGCATTGTCTAAATCATTCCATATATGAGAATAATTTTTAATTATCCTTGTTCATAACAGCAAATTTAACAGTGTAAAATTGAATTGTTGGGTCACAATCATTTCCTTCATCCTCTGTATTTTATTTCATGGTCTTTACCTCAAACTCTCTCTCTTTCTGTCTGCTAGGCTATACTGGTTTTTCTTTCTTTGTAGGAAATCTTTTCCTATTTATAACTTTAAAAAATATGAGTGCAGATCTCTGTATTTCTTTTCCTTATATGTAGTTATTTTGCCCCCAAAACACAAATATTTATTCGGAAAAAAATTATTATTTATTAATATAGCTACTCATTTACTGCTCGAATTTCTATTATTTGTATGTTACATTTCCCTCATCTGTTCATTGTCTCTTATCTTTTCTTTCATTATCTTACTTCTTTTTCTAAGCATTGCAAGAATTCTCAAGCTGATGTTCTATATTGCTAATTTAATTTTCTTTATTGTGCATTTTATTTACTGTCCTTTCTTTAACCATGCTTTTATTCTTTTAAAATCTGCATTCAGGAGGGGGTGGAGCCAAGATGACCAAATAGGAACAGCTCCAGTCTACAGCTCCCAGCCTGAGCCACACAGAAGACAGGTGGTTTCTGCATCTCCGTTTAAGGTACCGGGTTCATCTCACTAGGGAGTGCCAAACAGTGGGTGCAGGACAGCCGGTGTAGGGCACTGTGCGCTAGCCGAAGCAGGGCGAGGCATTGCCTCACTCGGGAAGCGCAAGGGGTCAGGGAGTTCCCTTTCCTAGTCAAAGAAAGGGGTAACAGAAGGCACCTGGAAAATCGGGTCAGTCCCACCCTAATACTGCACTTTTCCAACGGGCCTGGAAAATGGCACACCAGGAGATTGTGTCCCGCACCTGGCTCGGAGGGTCCTATGCCCACGGAGTCTCGCTGATTGCTAGCACAGCAGTCTGAGATCAAACTGCAAGGTGGCAGCCAGGCTGGGGGAGGGTTGCCCGCCATTGCCCAGGCTTGCTTAGGTAAACAAAGCAGCCAGGAAGCTCGAACTGGGTGGAGCCCACCACAGCTCAAGGAGGCCTGCCTGCCTCTGTAGGCTCCACCTCTGGGGGCAGGGCACAGACAAACAAAAATTCAGCAGGAACCTCTGCAGACTTAAATGTCTCCGTCTGACTGACAGCTTTGAAGAGAGTAGTGGTTCTCCCAGCATGCAGCTGGAGATCTGAGAACGGACAGACTGCCTCCTAAAGTGGGTCCCTCACCCCTGAGCAGCCTAACTGGGAGGCACCCCCCAGTAGGGACAGACTGACACCTCACTCGGCCGGGTACTCCTCTGAGACAAAATTTCCAGAGGAACTATCAGACAGCTGAATTTGTGGTCTCACGAAAATCCGCTGTTCTGCAGCCACCGCTGCTGACACCCAGCCAAACAGGGTCTGGAGTGGACTTCTAGCAAACTCCAACAGACCTGCAGCTGAGGGTCCTGTCTGGTAGAAGGAAAACTAACAAACAGAAAGGACATCCACACCAAAAACCCATCTGTACATCACCATCATCAAAGCCCAAAAGTAGATAAAACCGCAAAGATGGGGAAAAAACAGAGCAGAAAAACTGGAAACTCTAAAAAGCAGAGCACCTCTCCTCCTCCAGAGAAACGCAGGTCCTCACCAGCAATGGAAAAAAGCTGGACGGAGAATGACTTTGACGAATTGAGAGAAGAAGGCTTCAGATGATCAAACTACTCCGAGCTACGGGAGGAAATTCAAAACAATAGCAAAGAAGTTAAAAACTTTGAAAAAAATTAGATGAATCGATAACCAGAATAACCAATGGAGGGAAGGGCTTAAAGGAGCTGATGGAGCTGAAAGCCAAGTATTGAGAACTACGCGAAGATTGCAGAAGCCTCGGTACCCGATGCGATCAACTGAAAGAAAGGGTATCAGTGATGGAAGATGAAATGAATGAAATGAAGCAAGAAGAGAAGTTTAGAGAAAAAACAATAAAAAGGAACGAACAAAGCCTCCAAGAAATTTGGGACTATGTGAAAAGACCAAACCTACGTCTGATTGGTGTACCTGAAAATGACGGGGAGAATGGAACCAAGTTGGAAAACACTTTGCAAGATATTAACCAGGAGAACTTCCCCAATCTAGCAAGACAGGCCAACATTCAGATTCAGGAAATACAGAGAACGCCACAAAGATACTCCTCGAGAAGAGCAACTCCAAGACACGTAATTGTCACATTCACCAAAGTTGAAATGAAGGAAAAAATGTTAAGGGCAGCCAGAGAGAAAGGTCGGGTTACCCACAAAGGGAATCCCATCAGACTAACAGCTCATCTCTCGGCAGAAACTCTACAAGCCAGAAGAGAGTGGGGGCCGATATTCAACATTCTTAAAGAAAAGAATTTTCAACCCAGAATTTCATATCCAGCCAAACTAAGCTTCATAAGTGAAGGAGAAATAAAATACTTTACAGACAAGCAAACGCTGAGTGATTTTGTCACCACCAGGCCTGCCCTAAAAGAGCTCCTGAAGGAAGCACTAAACATGGAAAGGAACAACCGGTACCAGCCCCTGCAAAAACATGCCAAATTATAAAGACCATCAAGGCTAGGAAGAAACTGCATCAACTAACGAGCAAAATAACCAACTAACATCATAATGACAGGATCAGATTCACACATAACAATATTAACTTTAAATGTAAATGGGCTAAATGCTCCAATTTAAAGACACAGACTGGCAAACTGGAAAAGGAGTCAGGACCCATCAGTGTGCTGTATTCAGGAAACCCATCTCATGTGCAGAGACACACATAGACTCAAAGGGATGGAGGAAGATCTATCAAGCAAACGGAAAACAAAAAAAGGCAGGGGTTGCAATCCTAGTCTCTGACAAAATAGACTTTAAACCAACAAAGATCAAAAGAGACAAAGAAGGCCATTACATAATGGTAAAGGGATCAATTCAACAAGAAGAGCTAACTATCCTAAATATATATGCACCCAACACAGGAGCACCCAGATTCATAAAGCAAGTCCTGAGTGACCTACAAAGGGACTTAAACTCCCACATAATAATAATGGGAGATTTTAACACCCCACTGTCAACATTAGACAGATCAGTGAGACAGAAAGTTAACAAGGATATCCAGGAATTGAACTCAGCTCTGCACAAAGTGGACCTAATAGACATCTACAGAACTCTCCACCCCAAATCAACAGAATATACATTTTTTACAGCACCACACCACACCTATTCCAAAATTGACCACATAGTTGGAATTAAAGCTCTCCTCAGCAAATGTAAAAGAACAGAAATTATAACAAACTGTCTCTCAGACCACAGTGCAATCAAACTACAACTCAGGATTAAGAAACTCACTCAAAACCACTTAACTACATGGAAACTGAACAACCTGCTCCTGAATGACTATTGGGTACATAATGAAATGAAGGCAGAAATAAAGACGTTCTTTGAAACCAACGAGAACAAAGACACAACATACCAGAATCTCTGGGACACATTCAAAGCAGCGTGTAGAGAGAAATTTATAGCACTAAATGCCCACAAGAGAAAGCAGAAAAGATCCAAAATTGACACCCTAACATCACAATTATAAGAACTAGAAAAGCAAGAGCAAACACATTCAAAAGCTAGCAGAAGGCTAGAAATAACTAAAATCAGAGCAGAACTGAAGGAAATAGAGACACAAAAAACCCTTCAAAAAATTAATGAATCCAGGAGCTGGTTTTTTGAAAAGATCAACAAAATTGATAGACCGCTAGCAAGACTAATAAAGAGGAAAAGAGAGAAGAATCAAATAGATGCAATAGAAAATGAAAAAGGGGATATCACCACCAATCCCACAGAAATACAATCTACCATCAGAGAATACTACAAACACCTCTATGCAAATAAACTAAAAAATCCAGAAGAAATGGATGAATTCCTCGGCAAATACACCCTCCCAAGACTAAACCAGGAAGAATTTGAATCTCTGAATAGACCAATAACAGGCTCTGAAATTGTGGCAATAATCAATGGCTTACCAACCAAAAAGAGTCCAAGACCTGATGGATTCACAGCCAAATTCTACCAGAGGTACAAGGAGAAACTGGTACCATTCCTTCTGAAACTATTCCAATTGAAAGAAAAAGAGGGAATCCTCCCTAACACATTTTATGAGGCCAGCATCATCCTGATACCAAAGCCTGGCAGAGACATAACCAAAAAAGAGAATTTCAGACCAATATCCTTGATGAACATTGATGCAAAAATCCTCAATAAAATACTGGCAAACCGAATCCAGCAGCACATCAAAAAGCTTATCCACCATGATCAAGTGGGCTTCATCCCTGGGATGCAAGGCTGGTTCAACATATGCAAATCAATAAATGTAATCCAGCATATAAACAGAACCAAAGACAAAAACCACATGATTATCTCAATAGATGCAGAAAAGGCCTTTGACAAAATTCAACAACCCTTCATGCTAAAAACTCTCAATAAATTAGGTATTGATGGGATGTATCTTAAAATAATAAGAGCTATCTATGACAAGTCCACAGCCAATATCATACTGAATGGGCAAAAACTGGAAGCATTCCCTTTGAAAACTGGCACAAGACAGGGATGCCCTCTCTCACCACTCCTATTCAACATAGTGCTGGAAGTTCTGGCCAGGACAATCAGGCAGGAGAAGGAAATAAAGGGTATTCAATTAGGAAACGAGGAAGTCAAATTGTCCCTGTTTGCAGATGACATGATTGTATATCTAGAAAACCCCATTGTCTCAGCCCAAAATCTCCTTAAGCTGATTAGCAACTTCAGCAAAGTCTCAGGATACAAAATCAATGTACAAATATCACAAGCATTCTTGTACACCAATCACAGACAAACAGAGAGCCAAATCATGAGTGAACTCCCATTCACAATTGCTTCAAAGAGAATAAAATTCCTAGGAATCCAACTTACAAGGGATGTGAAAGACCTCTTCAAGGAGAACTACAAACCACTGCTCAATGAAATAAAAGAGGATACAAACAAATGGAAGAACATTCCATGCTCATGGGTTGGAAGAATCAATATTGTGAAAATGTCCATACTGCCCAAGGTAATTTATAGATTCAATGTCATCCCCATCAAGCTACCAATGACTTTCTTCACAGACTTGGAAAAAACTAATTTAAATTTCATATGGAAACAAAAAAGAGCCCACATCACCAAGTCAATCCTAAGCCAAAAGAGCAAAGCTGGAGGCATCACACTACCTGACTTCAAACTATACTACAAGGCTACAGTAACCAAAACAGCATGGTACTGGTACCACAACAGAGACATAGATCAATGGAACAGAACAGAGCCCTCAGAAATAATGCCGCATATCTACAACTATCTGATCTTTGACAAACATGACAAAAACAAGAAATGGGGAAAGGATCCCCTATTTAATAAATGGTGCTGGGAAAACTGGCTAGCCATATGTAGAAAGCTGAAACTGGATCCTTTCCTTACACCTTATACAAAAATTAATTCAAGATGGATTAAAGACTTAAATGTTAGACCTAAAACCATTAAAATCCTACAAGATAACCTAGGCAATATCATTCAGGACATAGGCGTGGGCAAGGACTTCATGTCTAAACCACCAAAAGCAATGGCAACAAAAGCCAAAATTGACAAATGGGATCTAATTAAACTAAAGAGCTTCTGCACAGCAAAAGAAACTACCATCAGAGTGAACAGAAAACCTACAGAATGGGAGAAAATTTTTGCAACCTACTCATCTGACAAAGGGCTAATATCCAGAATCTACAAAGAACTCAGACAAATTTAGAAGAAAAAAACAAACAACCCCATCAAAAGGTGGGCAAAGGACATGAACAGACACTTCTCAAAAGAAGACATTTATGCAGCCAAAAAACATATGAAAAAATGCTCATCATCACTGGCCATCAGAGAAATGCAAATCAAAAACACAGTGAGATACCATCTCACACCAGTTAGAATGGCGATCATTAAAAAGTCAGGAAACAACAGGTGCTGGAGAGGATGTGGAGAAATAGGAACACTTTTACACTGCTGCTGGGACTGTAAACTAGTTCAAACATTGTGGATGTCAGTGTGGCGATTCCTCAGGGATCTAGAACTAGAAATACCATTTGACCCAGCCATCCCATTACTGGGTATATACCCAAAGGACTATAAATCATGCTGCTATAAAGACACATGCACACGTATGTTTATTGCGGCACTATTCACAATAGCAAAGAACCAACACAAATGTCCAACAACGATAGACTGGATTAAGAAAATGTGGCACATATACACCATGGAATACTATGCAGCCATAAAAAATGATGAGTTCATGTCCTTTGTAGGGACATGGATGAAGCTGGAAACCATCATTCTCAGTAAACTATCACAAGGACAAAAAACCAAACACCGCATGTTCTCACTCATAGGTGGGAACTGAACAATGAGAGCTCATGTACACAGGAAGGGGAACATCACACTCCAGGGACTGTTGTCGGGTGGGGGGATGGGGGGGACAGCATTAGGAGATATACCTAATGCTAAATGACGAGTTAATGGGTGCAGCAAAACAACATGGCACATGGATACATATGTAACAAACCTGCACATTGTGCACATGTACCCTAAAACCTAAAGTATAATAATAAAAAACAAAACAAAACAAAAAAGTTAAAATGCAAAAGAAAAAAAAAAAATCTGCATTCAGGCCTTTTGGATTTTAGACTATTCTTATTTCTTGTTTAACTTTATAAGCATAGTGTCTTCTAAAGAACATAGGTTAGACATTTTCCTAATTTTAGTTTTCTTCATCCTCTCATTTGTACTGATTCTTCAGAATAGGTACCACCTTTTGAATTCAGTGATATTTCTTGGCTTTCTCATCCTAAATTCAAATCCTAACTCTGTTTTCCTCTGGATATATGAGCTTAGACAATTTAGTAATTATCTCTAAATTCAGATTCCTCATTTATAAAATATTGACATGTACTGTATAATAATTATATTATGAGTAACTGAAATAATACAAAAAAGAGCTAAACAAGGTATCATGCATATGGTAATTCCTCAATGAGCCATTGTAATTTGCCATTATAATCACTGTTATCATCCTCTTCCTCTTCATCATCATCACAGTAGAAGAAGGTATATTATTATCTAGGTAGCAGCTGAGGTTGATTTTGTGGCAGTGCTTGGATTCCTACTCTAACCTGACACATCTAGATAAAAGGAGGAAGAAAGTCATTTAGAGCTACTATAATGTTTCTTTGCCATTTCATAATTTCATTTCATTGAGACCAGCCTGATTGGCAGCTGAGCCCGTGGCAGCTACAGCAGAAGCTTTATTTCTGGCTATGAGTGTCTTTCCCTTCTTTAATATGGCAACTAGAAATTTGCTGGGGTGTTCTGCTCCAACCTTTATTTCTCCCACTTGCCTGGCCTTGTCCACTTTCTCTTACTTGAAGGTGACCATAGCTATACACGAGCTCTTTGCCTGAGTTGATAGTCTAAGTTTCTTCTAATGCTTTCACATTATGACAAAGCTGTAAATGTGAATCTTTTTTCATTCTTAAAAAATTCTCAAGTCTTATTTCTGCTCATTTAGAATCTATTTAAGGTTCAGTAATTTCTAAAAATAGTTTGCTCTACTAACCTAAAACATCTAGCATTACTCCATTATAATGGAGTGAAAACTAAGCCAAGTTTTTACATCTATTGATTTTTTTTGTATGTTCAACTATAGCTCAATCCCTATGTAAAGCTATAAGGCACTTTAAATAGGCAGTTGTATATAATGGAAATGGAGCCCCCCTCAATAATATGAAGCAACCTAAAAGGCATTAAAAATGCTTTCAAAGAAATCTCCTTCAGTTGAGGTTAAACAAACAGATGTTGAATATGTTTTCTATTTTAAACACTATCATTGTGGTGTGCTCACATTTTTTCCACCTAGCCAGGAATAAAATGATCAGACTTTTAAATTTTCTCTCTTAAATTACTGGAAGTAATTGTTTTGTGATATGAAATTTTTTTTTTAGTTCATATATTGTTTTATAAGATTCCATCAGTTTTTCACCTCTCTTAGTTATCCTTTTTTGAATTTCCACTTAAAACTAAAAGACTCTGAAATGAACTTTATTGCCAATTCTTTGTTAAAATCAATTATGTTTAGAATATCTAGAACATTACAAAACTATTTACAATTGCAAATACAAAAGAAGTAGAAGTTTATGGGAAGGCTGTGGTGTACATTTGTGGCTCTAACAGTAGTTGAGAAAATTTATAAGATTCACTTGAAAAAGTTAGAAAAGCTATGTTTTGAGTTCCTTTGATGTCTTAGCATGTTTTGCGTTGCTATAAAAGAATGCTTGAAGCTGGGATATTTATAAATTTACAAAAAGGTGTATTTGGCTCACAATTAGAATGTCTGGAAAAGCTCAAGTGTGGGCATCTACATCTGAAGTTCTCAGGCTGCTTCCACTCATGGTGGAAGGTGAAGGGGAGCTGGTGTGTGCAGAGATCCCATGGCAAGAGAGGAATCAAGAGAGAGAGAGGGAAGAGATGCCAGGCTTTTTATAACAACCAGCTCTTGTAGAACTAATAGAGTAAGAACTAACTCACTCTTGAGGGAGGGCACTAATTTATTGATGAGGGATCTGCACCCATCACTCAAATACCTCCTACTATAACCCACTTCAAATATTGGAGATCAAATTTCAACATGAAGTTTGGCATGGACAAATAGCCAAACCATAGCTTTCTAAGCCAAGTTTTTATATCTATTGAGTTTTTTGTATTTTCAACTCTAGCTCAATCCCTATATAAAGCTATAAGGCACTTTAAATAGGCAGTTATATATAGTGGAAATGGAGCCCCTCAATAATATGAAGCAATCTAAAAGGCATTAAAAATACTTTCAAAGAAATCTCCTTCAATTGAGGTTAAACAGTTGTTGAATATGTTTTCTATTTTAAAGAGTGTCAGTGTGGTGTGTTCACATTTTTTCCACCTAGCCAGGGATTAAATAATCAGACTTTTAAATTTTCCCTCTTAAATTACAGGAAGTAATTGTTTTGTGATATGAAATTTTTATTTTAGCTAATATATTGTTTTATAAGATTCAATCAATTTTTCACATCTCTTAGTTATCTTTTTTTGAATTTCCACTTAAAACTAAAAGACTCTGAAATGAATTTTATTGCCAATTCTTTGTCTGTTTTGGCACCAGTACCATGCTGTTTTGGTTACTATAGCCTTGTAGTATAGTTTGAAGTCCAGTAGCATGATGCCTCCAGCTTGGTTCTTTTTGCTTAGGATTGTCTTGGCTATATGGGGTCTTCTTTGATTCCATATGAAATTTAAATTAGTTTTTTTCTAATTCCGTGATGTCAATGGTAGTTTGATGGGAATAGTATTGAATCCATAAATTACCAGGAAAGAACAAGTTAGGTGAGAGTGTAAGTTTAACCATCACCTTTTCCTCCAAGCCTCATTATACAGGGATTTTACTAAGGAATGAATTTTAGAGTGGATGTTAATGCAGCTTCCTTTTGCTTCATCAGTTAAGGGCAGGGCAGCCAAACACATGGCTTTAGTAAGGTGGCCTTCCTCACTCCATGCCTTCAAATCCAAATAATCAGCAAGATCTCTCGTTTTCTTCACTCAGTGATTCTATAGCCTTTTTCTTTCTCCATGGCACTGCCACTGCTTTTGTTTATAGTCATAGTATTGCTACTAGACTATTATAATGGAGTAATTTGCTTATGGTCTTGCTCAACCCTCTATCCTCAAATCTTCTTTCAAATTGCTGATGAATGAGATTTCAGGAAAGAAGATATGATTAACTCGTTCTGTTGCTTTGAATGCTTCTAAGAATCTCCACTAATTTCAGGATAAAAGTCAAATGTTGTAGCCATTTGTGATGTTAACACTTGCCTATTGCTTCACCTCTACACTGACCTTCAGCCACAATGAAATATGTTCATGCTTCAAGACAAAACTTACTCCTCCATATCCAAAACTTTGTCTTCCTGCCATTCTCTTTTCCAAGAGCACTAAGCACTGACTGAAGAAGGTTGACTAATATCTACTCATCTCCAACAGTTGTAATTTGGCTTCTAGATTAATAATACTTAGACATCAAGTAAATTTCTGCATAAATAAAAACTATGAACTTAAGCAACATTTAAACCTTTATCAGAATAGCAAAGAAATATTGTTGCCTTTAGAAAAATTTTAGTGGTTATATAAAATGTTAACCATATACTCCAAATCCTGTGATTACAAATTATTCCTATTTTATGCTTTTCTGTATGTTCTAAGTTTTATAGCCTAGGCACTTAAGTTCATGTTGGGAAGAATAATTCTTATAACTTTTTAATGAATGACTAACAGCAGAGAACCTGTCATTATTATATAATTTCTTTCAAAGTATTATAAGTGCTTCACAGGTTTTTCACTCATTTTTAATTTGACATCCTTCTCACCTATGTTGAGGACTGACTTTTTCCTACTTCAAAAGGACAAAGAGTAACTTACACATCATTTCTCAGGGAACCACTGGCAAAGTGGTATTAGTAATGTTTTTCCATCATCCTTTTAGTAGAAACCACTGGCAAGGTTCATAGAATCTCAATCAATTATCAAGTTGTCACCATTTATTGAGCATCCATGTGATACAGTTCTCTGTGTCAGGATATCCAAAGCTAAAGAAGCCTTTCAACTATCTGACACAGTCCCTGCCCACCCTCCGTGTCCCACATCCCTCAGCTGAAACAACACAACACACAAAATAACGGAACACTTTTAAAATGTGCTGGCCAGACAGGGTTCTTGACTGCAGACAACAAAAACAATAATGGTTACTTTGAACAAAAAAGGAATACATCAGAAAGATCTTGCATAGCTCACAGAATTCATGGAAAGTCTGGAGAACCAAGCTCTGTAAAGAGAACACAGCCAGAATCAAACAACAGGCATGACTACTTAGGATGCCAAATGTAAATCTTATCGTATCTTCTCATCACAATAGAGAATTAAACTCTCTCAGTGTGCAAATCCCTTCGGGAGTCTAAAACCCTTAAGCTGTGACCAGTTGGTGAACCAAGTTCGTGAGCTTACAACTTTAATGATAAGGAAATATGGAATTCTCCTGAAAGAGGAAGTGTGTTTCAAGGCTAGGTAGAACTAAAAGAAAACAATGCTTCCTACTCAAAGGCCCATGCAGAACCAACAGAAGCATACATACAAGTTATGGTCCTGAGTGCTGAGAGAAATGCTGGTTGTGATAAAATCAGTCTTCACTCTGGGTTGATCATCTGCTTACAGAAAGATGATGAGGATGCTTGTGACACCATTTTGAAAGGGCAGTGACATAATAATAGAAAAAGAAGAGGAGGAAGAAGGAAATTGAAATCAGAAGAGAAAAATGAAAGTGGAGTGTCTTAGACCATTCAGACTTCTACAACAAAAAATACCATAGACCAGGTGGCTCAAAAACAACAGAAATTTATTTCTTACGATTCTGAAGACTAGGAAGTCCAAGGTCTAGGGTTTGGCAGATTCGCTGTCTGGTGAAGACTTACTTCCTGGTTCATAGATGGCTATCTTTTCACTGTGTTCTCACATGGTAGAAGGGGTGAGGGAAAAATCTGGGCTCTCTCATAGAAGGGTGCTAGTTCCATTCATGAAGACAGAGTCTTCATGACATAATCATCTCCCAAAGGCCCAACTGCCTAATACCATCACACTGGGGATTCGGGTTCAACATCTGGATTTTAGGGATAAACAGTAGATAGCAGAGAGAGAAAGAGAGAGAGAGAGCCCAAGGATGGATATAAACAGAAATGAGATATAGGAAGAAAAGGAGGATGTCAGAGTCAGACATGTGAAGACAAATGGCAAAACAAAATAAAACAAACTACCTTAAAATCTGTAGATCCTTGTTCTTTATAGCTATAGGGTCGTTATTAATAAGAATTCTAAGATTAGAGAACTCTTACTTCCTAGGATGTATCAGGTAGGCACTCAATAATAATTGTTCCTGAGAGAATAAAACACAAATATTAGTTATGTAAATATTTAACCTCATTAAATAATAGCAATCCTGTTAGTGCTATAGCAGCATGGGCATGAAGTGAGGAGTTTTGAGACCAATAAAAGAAAAATATTGTACTATTGGATTTTATCCCTATCTTTAAATTTTTCAGAATACGTGGTTTTATAAATTACCTACTGTTTTTATAGTAATGACTATAAGTAGCTTCATAAAATGTTCTACATATTCAAGAGATGAAAATTTGTTTTTAATCTATGTCAGTAGCTTTCTTGATCCTTTTCCTTCTTATCTGAACACCCATAATTTGGTTTCTTTTGTGAACAACACTTGATTTTATTGCTTATATTTGTTAATATGACAGCACATATTTTCTTAAGCATCAACTAACTCACAATTTAAACTCATTTAAAATCATCTATTTTTTTTCTTAGCCTGGAATAGGGGTAGTGGGATTAGAGTGTAGGAAGAGAAATAGGACCAATTCAAGTGACATTTTGTGAAACAAGCCAAATTTATTGGTAAAAGAAAAGATCACAATGATTTACTCAGTCTTCATTATTTTACTAGTCTTGAGATACGTCTTATTCAAGGCTACTCATCAAAGTCATAATAGACAAAACTATTTATGTATTCCTATAGATTGCAATTAGTGAGATGGAAGGCAAATTATATTAATATGGGCATTAGGATGTTGTATTTAGTTCAGAGTTCTACAAGAAAACCCAAGTAGAAGCACGGTTATATGAAGAGATTTATTGCCAGAAACTGGCTAGGCAAGTGTATTATCTGAAGGCCAGTGGGCTGGAAACTGTCAGGCAGGAGCTGACACTGTAGTTCATAGGTGGGAGTACTTCTTTCTCTGGAAAACCTCAGTTTTGCTCTTACTAAGGTCTTTCAGTGGATTGAATGAGGCTGACTCAGATTATCAACGATAATTTCCTATACTTAAAGTCAATTTACTGTAGATATTAATCACCTCTAAAGAAATACCTTCACAACAATAACTAAATTAGTGTTTGACTGAATAAACCCCCAACTGGACATGTAAAAGTCATGATCACAGATGTTCAGTAAATTAAAAAAGCCTTAACAGAGCTGGAATTAAAAAGTCAACAATATGTACACTAAGCCCTTAGCACAGTAGCAAGGGTGACTCCAGAGTCAGGGCCAGGGAAGACTTTCTGGATATTCAATGCAATTTTTAGAAAGGCATTGAATATTTATTGAATAACCTTGAGATTGGTTAAAAGAGAGAGAGAGAATTGTCTTGAGAAACTCCCAAAGCATATCCCTTGTCAGGGATTAACAACAACAGCAGCAGGTTGATTAACCATCAACTAACTTCTATTTCAGGCTCTGTGCTAAGTGTAACCTCATTTCATCTCATAACATCTTCATGAGTTAGAATAATTAATGCCTCCTTTCAAAGCTGAGGAAATTGAAGTTTAGAGCGGTCCGGGCTTGCCCAGTAAATTAACACTTGTTGAAGCCCTATGATATGGTAGAAACATTGCTAAGCCTTTACGTTACTTGATCTTTGTCATATATTTTCACATGTGGAATTATCTCTCTCATTTTATATGTGCGCATATTGAGGGCCAGAGAGTTTAAGTAGTGCACCTTATATTTAGTTTCTAGTAAAAGGTGAATTCAATCGCAGGTTTTTTCACTCAAAGCCCATATTTGCTCCACTGCTTGGTAGAGAATCAACAATCATTTTTTATCCAGGAAATTTCTGACAAAAGCAGAACAATTAATACAAAGTAATGATTGGGGTGGGAGTGAGGAAGGGAATTTTTTCTTAACTGGCTAGACAAGAGAGAAAGTGGGTCACTGTGCAGGGCTTCAGGATTCACAAAATGCTACCATAAATAAGCAGAGAACTAAGGAGTGTATTGTGTGTCCCCCCGGCATGTAGTTTTGTATTCGTGTTGAAGTTTGATCATTAAATATTTTTATTAAATATTATTATTAAATATTGATATATATAATATTCATGCATAATTACCCATGTATGAGTAATTATTGCTTAAGTGAACAATAAGGCATATATCCATGCTATTGTTTTACTACAGGAAATTTAAGTAGCAATAGCAGAGCAGTACTAATAACAATAATAATAACATAGCAAGGGTTTCTTAACTAGTGTCACAATACATAACTTTTTCATATTCATTCATGCAATGTAACTAAGTATTCTTATTAACAGTGAAGTGCTACAGTTTGTAAATAATGTACTTTTTTCCATAAATCAGAGCAGAAACAAGATTATACCTATAATACCAATCTCTCTGGATTTGGTCAGTCTGAGTTCAATCAGGAAAATAGCCCCTGAAACTATTCTAGGAATAAAAGATTCAATAGAGAAATTAAAGTTTGTACAAATGTGGCAGGAGCTGGATGTTCTGTAGATGCCAATTTCAAGAAGCAATCATCAATGATTTCAGTTCAAAACACTGCAATGGCTGGGAAAACTGAGCTTGTGGTGAAAGCTAAGACCTTGTCATGTCTGGACACTTCTTGGCCCGCACAGTGGGAGCTGGTGGAGTGGTCTCCAAGGCTGCCGTGTCTGGTGATCTCCCAAGGATAATGGCTCCCTCCTTGCCTTCCTAATCTTCCTTGAGTGTCTCTTTTTGGCAAACTAGCCCGGAACCAGACAGGAAAGGGAGTTCAGGGAAATAAGTCCCCAGCTTCAGCAGGGAGCAGTGGCAGTACTGAGTTGATCACTCACTTGGATTACAGTACGCATCCTTGAGAGAGGGAAAGTATGAGGTAAACTAACACACCAAGAATTGCACATGGGGATGTGTCACCAGTATGAATGTGTTCTTACAATAAAGGAAAAAAAAAAACAGTTTGAAACACCTGTGATAAATGCCTGAGCAGCCTATGGCTACTGAAGGCTGATGTAAAGCCATTTGAAATATAGCACGATAATCTCTTTGATTAGAATGAGATCACATTTTTAATTTTTGTTTTTTCAAGCTGGATACCATGGAGTGAGGGAAGGAAGGAGGTCAGGTCTATCTACACATTTTCCAAGAGGAGGGGTCAACATTAGGAGAAAAATAAGAAGCAGCAAACTTATTTTCTGTAGCAGTGTAACGTGCTGCTCTCCTGGTATTCCTACCTGTATAATTTCCCTTGTTACACTGACTGCTGAATAGGAAAGCTTGCTTTTTCACCGCTGCTCTGATGTGACACTGGAAGTCTAGGCAATTAACTCATTTATTAAACTGGCACCATAAAGTAAATCATTAAAATATAGCACTACACATTCAGGATATGGTCCCAAACACAGATGAAAACTAAGATCTTTTAAAATGAGGTAGTATTTACTTTTTAAGTGAGGCAACATGCAAATTATTATTGGTTAATATTTATGAAGGCCAACCGTGTGCTAGGTATTGTATATCACCCTGAGCAAACAGTTGTTTATATCATTGTTTACATAGTTGTGTGTGTGTGTGTGTGTGTGTGTGTATACCTGGTATCCTATAATAGGGTCATATGGCATATGGGAGAATGGATCATATCTCAGAAAAAGCAGATGAACATTATCAATCATAACTAATTTATATTCTTCATTTCTACCAGCTGAGGTTTAATTTTTTATATATATTAACATTTATATTATACATCAATGCTTACGAAAATTATGACTGCTTGAAAAAGAGTTAAGCTTTCATTGTCCAATTGTAAGTTGCCCTAAAGTGGAACTTCCTTTTTTTGATATGTGAAATACTCTATTTTTGTTGAGGTTGTAAGTTGTTGGTGTTGAGCAATCTGTTGTAAAGAGGAACAGTAGCTATGTGAGACACAATATTGGTCAAAAATATGTTAAGTTGAACAAAATTTTTAAAAATAAAAGAAACCAATAAGCCATGTGTCAAGAGCTGTGCTAGGTACTTTCTCAGATGATTTGCCTGTATAGTTTATTCCACCTTAGAAACACCATATTAAAACTAATGCTCATAGTTTTCAATATAGAAGATCAGCAATTACAAAGAGAGAAATAGTACTGGAATGGGTTAAAACCTGATTGCACAAATGCACCAACAAGGTCTCTCTAAATAAAAAAGAGCCCCTTGCAACTGCTTTTCTTATGCCATTCCATGGGAGAATTAGTTTTGCGAAAAACAAAATAATAACAGAGTCTCAGTTCGTTTGTTCTGATGCCTAACTTTTAAAAGTTCTTAGAAATCAAGCTATCTGCAATAAGGATGGTTGAATTTCTATAATTTAAGGTACATATGAGATAAACATTCTCAAGCTCAGGTGCTTATAACTTTTTTTTATAGTTCAACATCTTCCCCATGTACTAATTGATTCACAAGACATTTCTATTACTTCCACAACTGGGGCTAGATATAATGCAGAAGAACTGTGGCACCCAGAAATAAACAAAAGTTAATGGAACTTTTGCTGAGCCACAAAGAGTATTTTTAGTGTTGGCTAAGGTTCAATTTCACACTTGAGAACTTTCTAGTATGTCCCCTTTTTCACTGGTTTGTACCACTCACACTTCAAGGAGAGATGGAAGAAACTAAGTCAAGCCGACAGGAGCCATGTCTTTCAAGCAAGAAATACAGCTGCCAGAGAACACAAATGCGGACTTTATATAAGCGTAAAGACAGAAGGGTGTCTGGGGACATCAAATTTCATTGCTCTCGTCTGTTCACTACAAGATGTAAAAACAGTCATTTGCCACTGGGGAGATGTTTCATGAATTGAATGTTATAATTTCATAATCAGATACTATGACTTTAGGGGACTAAATGAACTTTTCAGGAAGATTATTTTTTTCATCCTGTGTTCCTAGAACAGGTTCTAGTTGTCTTTCAATAAGTGAACGTTAGTTGCTTAAGTAGCTCCTGTTTAGTCCTTTCTGGCCTGAACAAAGAACATTAGGAGTTCTCCGTTTCTGTCTCTGTCTTGCAAAACAGGTGTTTCTTCTCCTATCGTTTCATAACTTCCCTATACGAGTTCTTTATTTTTGTTTATTTTTCAATTGTTTGGAATATAAGACACAACCACTTTTAGGAAGCATGCTTGAGTTATATAATTCATAAATTGTTGTATATTTAAAATGTCTTTTTGTTGTCTTGGCTCGCGAACTTAATCTCATGAATGACAACTTGACTGGGCATAGAAGTTATTGAATTATACTTTTCTTCTCCTTCCAAATAATTACACACTGCCCCACTTATATTAGCATCTAAAATTCCAAGATTATTGTACCTTTTCCCACTTTTTAGGTGACATTTTCTTCTTTACAGATGCATTCACGCTCCTTTCCTTAATAAAATATTTGAAAAAGAAAAAGTCAATAGTTTGTATCCTAATGTGGATCTTTTTCCTTTATAAAGATAAATGAAATGGAAAACACTGTGATGTTCAAGACAGATTAAATGAACCAAATGTTGATATGCAACAGAAACTAAGCTTGAGTGGTTTTATTATAACCTCACTCAGACTTACAGGCTGCAAGAGAAGACCTCAAACTGAACTAGCAGTAATAATACAACACTCACGTGTTCTGGAGATTGGACAGCTGACAGTCCAGCAACTAGTCCAGCCTAGTTCATGAATTTTGTCCACTCTCTATTCAGATCTTGCTTACGATCTTATGCCCTAAAATTATCTTAGGACGTACCCTAGCCTACAAAATCCTCTAAGTATCTTTTCTTAATATTTTACGTTGGAGACTGTGTCAAGGTGGTGCCCTCCCTTACACATCTATTTCAGAGAATGGGTCTTGCATGATCAATAGGTATTCTCCTATGTTCTTTGGGTGTGGGCTTCAACAGAAATTATCTTCGGGATACAGTTTGCCCTTTATATCTGAAAACCCATGCTTCTTTTTAAAATTTCACAAAATTTTTGTTCTATTACATTTTTTAATATTTTTATTTCTTTTTTGTCCTATTTTCTTCATGAGGCATACCAATTATGCTTCTGAACCTCCACTATTATTTTCATAACTGCCATCTTCTCACTCTTTGCTCTCATTTCTTTATCTACCTTTTTAAAAACTATTTGTGATATTTCATTTTGTTTTTCTTTTTCCTCTGGTTTTCTGCAGTATTGATTTTGTTCTCTTTCTGAAGCATTGAATATAAAATATTCTTCAATATCTTGGGGAAATTTTTTTTCCAACTGTGTGGTTTTTTTTAAATTTATTTATACATATTTTTTATTGTACTTTAAGTTCTAGGGTACATGTGCACAATGTGCAGGTTTGTTACATATGTATACATGTGCCATGTTGGTGTGCTGCACCCATTAACTCGTCATTTACATTTGGTATATCTATCTCCTAATGCTATCCAAGTGTGTGTTTTGACTGTCTTTTGCTTCCCATATTCTCCTACTTCGTAGTTGAAGAATTTTTTCACAGATAACATACTGATTTTTTTCTCTCCTAGTTTTTTTTTTAAGTCCTACATGAGTGTCCCAATTGTGCAAAAAGAATATAAATAGAAATTCTTTGACTCTGTCACGTCTTTATCGGATCGTTTATAAATTTTCCCCTCAAAATTGAGGTTAAAATTTTAAATGTTGAATTTCCCTAGTCTGTGTTAGGACTTGGGATGCTTGAGGAGAGTACTATGGAAGCTGGGGCCAGGAGTACCATTAGTGTTGGTCCCTGTGTTCCTCCCTCTAAATCTCTTTAAACCTCTAGTCTTTCTAAACTAGCAGTATGTTCTGTTCCATGATGGGAATGGAGACCCTCTGGAGGATTTGGCCTGCTTTTGTGCTTTGGCTTCAGCAGGGAATATTAGCAAGATGCCAAGTGTAAACTATAAATCCACAGTACATTTTGTTTTCTTCAGATGATATTGGTCTTCTATAATTATGAAGCCGGTTACAGGATATTGTTTTATATCTCTTTTCTTCTCACAAACTTAACTTTCAGCATGCGCTTAGATGTTGGAAAGCCAAGTCAATAAAAATGTCACTGAGTATACTGTTTGTGCTTCAGTCCTGGCTGTCATTTCTGTTCGGCAGCAGGGAAAGTTATCACAACTATAGTGTTTTCTATTTCCAATTTCATTTGTTTCAAGTTGAATATCTTAATTGATTATTCAAAAATACATTGTTTTTCTTTTCCTGTGTGCTGTACCATTCTCTAGATAGAAAAAGATGTGGCCCAATTACAAGCATCCTGCTGAACTTCTTTCAACCTTGTCTTACGTCCAGCAGATATTCTTTGGGTTCTGTGCTTTAAAGTTGGAGCTCTCCACCTGTTTCAATGGAAATGAAGTCTTACTATTTCATTAATTTTGTTGGATTTGGCAGTGTAACTTGGGACTGCACACCTTTCCCAAAGATCTTGTTGACCACTTTAACTGTAGGATCTATGGTTGCCAGTCCTTCTGGTTATCACCTGACACTGGGAAAATCTACCTTAAGCTATCAATTCCCCGTGTCTTTCTAGTATTCTCTTGCATAGAGCCCAACATAAAAATATCTAGAGGGAAGGAGATAGCACGTATTAGTGGACATCACAGAATTTATGGTAGGGCTTCCAGAAAACCATGAAGTCCTTGAAAATGCATACTTTGCATATACTCCTCACAATCTTAAAAAATGCCTTTCTATACCAAGAAGCAGATGTAGATATAAACTTCTTTTGCATTATATATAGTCTTTGTGTATGTGTGTATATACATATGGCTCAGGAAAACATAGTTGCTGAGTCTATGCATAATCTTACCTCTTAGGGGCCTAAGAAGTTCTTAAACAATGAGTATCAAAGTCCTTAACAGAACTGGCTGATAAAGTCCAGGCATAAGTCACTATAGCTTTTGCAAGTAAATTCTTTTTATTTTTTCAGGCAAAAGGGTCTATTCCTATTTCCTTTCTCTGGTTACTTTCCACAGCTACATGTGGAAAATTTAATTAGCCTCTACTGAGATTGTATGATCCTGCCACATGGTTCTGCTGTTGAAGTTGATTCTTACACAGTTCTGTGGACTTTGCACATTCCGCAGTGACCCTCTTGCCGACTCCAGTTCTTACAAAGGTCATAATAGTGTGTGCTGGTGCCCCAGGGATTATCAGATGCCTTAGGTTACACCCACATATTCTGTCATTTTCTTTTCTCAAAACATCATACCATGCCAAAGTGGTTGAGTCTTAAAGGACATACTGGAACAAGTCCTCCTTATTAACCTCAACATCATTTTATTTCAGTAGCTGCCTTGCCTTTCCCTGTCAGTGTGTCTACATTGAGACCACCTTAATCTCTCTGGACATGTCTTCCTACAGATTTCTTTTCCTCTAGGAACTGTAGGCTATTTAGCCCCTGTTGAGCAGTGATAAACTTTGCATAGGAAATGATAACTTCCTATGCAAAGATAAACTTTTCTGAGGAAGTGACAACCTTGATAAAATCATAAAAATTCCCATCACATCTTCTCCTACATGTGTATAATCAAAGGGCACTGCTCATGTGATACCTGAATGCTGCTATGTTCAAGGAAGAGCAGGGAGGTCACTGTGGCTAGGCCAGAGTGATGGACATTGAGTGGGTTTAGGATGGGCATCAATGATGGGAGGTAAGGTCTGAAAGATTATAGGTGGCTGAGTGAAGGGCTTCTGCTGGCCCATATGGCAACTCTGTGAGACTTAGAAAAAGGTGCAAAAAAATTGCATTGTTTGGAACTCAAAAGATAAATGTTTGAGTGGATGAATACCCCATTCATTCCCCATGATATGCTTGTTTCACATTGCATGCCTGTATCAAAACATCTTATGTACCCCATAAATATATACCCACAAAACTTTAATTTATTTTTTTAATTTTGAAAAAGAAAGAAAAAGGTACGCATTAGTCATGCAGCAGAACATGTAGTTTAATAAATTGATTTTAACCTCTATTAGCTGGTTCAGCCTAGTGCACACATACACAGTGCAAAGCCTATCAAGCAAATAGACCAGCCCAGAACTTGCATGTCACCATAAGGACATTATGCTCTACTCTGAGACCAAATGGGAAGCCATTGGAAGCTGTTGAGTAAATCAGTGACATGACCTGACTTACCTTTACCTTTCAAAAGGATCATTTGGGCTGCTCTGCTGAGAAAAGGAATCATGGCAGAAGCAAGAAGTCTAGTTGGGAGGATAGTACATAATTTGGATGAAAAATTACGGCGGCTTGGATTAGGATATTAGCAGTGGAGGCAAAGAGAAAGCTCAGGTTTTGGCAATATCTTGATGGTATGTCCTATAGGATTATGATAAAAGGAAGAGTCAAAGATGACTAAAATAATAGAGTAAGCAATTTTTAGTCTTCTCAGAATCAATCACTGAGTAGATAAATTTGGGAAGTACCTTCAGTGCATTATATTTTAAATTCCTATTTGTTAGATGATAATAATATTTCCTAATTAGTATACTCAGTTGGCATAAGAATCACATGGTATGTTGCATGTCAAATTATTTTCATATGGTAAAATATAATAAATACAATGTTAATTATATGAGAGCTAGCTATTGGGCCAATTTTGGCTTCAAAAATTGTTTTAAAAGAATTAACTATGAAGCTTCTTTTAGTGGCAAGCTTTAGGCCAAGCACCGAGAATTGAGAGAAAATGATATCATAAGGCTTAGTCCAGAAATCCAGGCTAAGATGACCAAAAGATCTGAGGAGTTTCCTGAAAAGGCCTAAAGAAGTTCCCAGCGGTTTCTATAGTCCTGTCATGGCTGTGCTATTATGCCCATCTGCAGCCACAAGCTATGTAGGTGTGCACAAATGTTCATGTGTCTTCTGAATTCTCCCCCTTCTAGTCTATGCCTTAATAACTATCCTCAATTTTCTCTTTGATTTCTCTATTTGCCAGAGAAAAACATACAGTACAGACTTGTCAACTTTTATAAAGGAATCCAGACTAGTAAATATTGCTAGTGATACTTCACAGTGAACATTAGGCAAATATTTAATATTTAGTCACAGTGTAAATTCCCACATCTCCAAAATGTGGAAGATTTAAAATGCTTAACTAGCTTTTAGGGTTACTGTGAAAATTCATTAATGGAAAGCCTTGAGGAAAAGTGTTTATAATGCACTTGAAAAGAATAATTACAATGAAAGGCACATTTAGCATGCACATAGAATGTAGTATAATTTCTTTTGGTTATAAAGCTCATCACTGTACATAAAAACCCAGCTTTCTCATGAATGGATAAGCCAGTTAGAAAATCTCTTGGTAGTCAGTTCTGCAAGATATTATATTCAGTAATTAATTTTATAATAACTGGTTCACACATACAAAGTAGTCAATTTGCATAAAAAACTACTGCTTAAATGACAAATCAATTATTGCACACAAAGTCAATTATTACACACTTGTTTAAAACTGAATATCATAATTAAAATTTGAGTAATTTGCTGTTTTTCCTAGTGCAACACAGTACAGTAATTAGTATTCTAGCTCTGTGAGATTAAATATCTCTATAAAGTCATTAAAATAGAAATCCCTAAATCTAATGCATAGTAGATGCATGATAATTGTAATGTTTGAGGGAAAGTTTTGTTTTTTTTTTTTATAGAAATGATCACTGAGTTTCCATCTTCTTTCAAAACTTTATGACTGAGTCCACATGGCTATTGATTAGCACTGTTTTTTTCTGAAACAGAAGTGTGGGTAAGAACTGAGAATTGCAAATCTGGAGAGCAAATGTCTTTCATATTGAATTAAATTCACCTACATAAAACAATTGAAATTGTTTAAAACAAAGCATCAGTTGGAAGTTTCCAAGATGGCTGAATAGGAACAGCTCCAGTCTACAGCTCCCAGTGTGAGCGATGCAGAAGACTGGCAATTTGTGCCTTTCCAAGTGAGGTACCGGGTTCATCTCACTGGGGCTTGTTGGACAGTGGGTAGAGCCCACGGAGTGTAAGCCAAAGCAGGGCGGGACATCACCTCACCCGGGAAGTGCAAGAGGTCGGGGAATTCTCTTTCCTAGCCAGGGAAGCCATGACAGATGGTACCTGGAAAATTGGGACACTCCCACCCTAATACTGCACTTTTCCAGTGGTCTTACCGAATGGCACACCAGGAGATTATATCTTGCCCCTGGCTCAGAGGGTCCCATGCCCACAAAGCCTCACTCACTGCTAGAACAGCAGTCTGAGATCAAACTGCAAGGCGGCAGCAAGGCTGGGGGAGGTGCGTCCACCATTGCTAAGGCTTGAGTAGGTAAATGAAGTGGCCAGGAAGCTCAAACTGGGTGAAGCCCACAGCAGCTCAAGGAGGCCTGCCTGACTCTGTAGACTCCAACTCTGGGGCAGGGCATAGCTGAACAAAAGGCAGCAGAAACTTCTGCAGATTTAAACGCCCCTGTCTGACAGCTTTGAAGACACTGGTGGTTCTCCCAGCATGGAGTTTGAGATCTGAGAATGGACAGACTGCCTCCTCAAGTGGGTCCCTGACCCCCAAGTAGCCTAACTGGGAGACACCTCCCAGTAGAGGCCAACTGACACCCCATACAGCTGGGTGCCCCTCTGAGACGAAGCTTCCAGAGGAAGAATCAGGCAGCAACATTTGCCGTTCTGCAATATTTGCTGTTCTGCAGCCTCTGCTGGTGTTACCCAGGCAAACAGGGTCTGCAGTGGACCTCTAGCAAACACCAACAGACCAGCAGCTGAGGGTCCTGTCTGTTAGAAGGAAAACTAACAAGTAGAAAGGACATCCACACCTAAACCCCATCTGTACTTCACCATCATCAAAGACCAATGGTAGATAAAACCACAAAGATGGGGAGAAACCAGAGCAGAAAAGCTGAAAATTCTAAAAATCAGAGCGCCTCTTCTCCTCCAAAGGAACGCAGCTCCTCGCAAGCAACAGAACAAAGCTGGATGGAGAATGACTTTGACGAGTTGAGAGAAGAAGGCTTCAGATGATCGGTAATAACAAACTTCTCTGAGCTAAAGGAAAATGTTCAAACCCATTGCAAAGAACCTAAAAAACTTGAAAAAAGATTAGACAAAGGGCTAACTAGAATAAACAGCATAGAGAAGACCTTAAATGACCTGATGAAGCTGAAAACCATGGCACGAGAACTACATGATGCATGCACAAGCTTCAGTAGCCGATTCAATCAAGTGGAAGAAAGGGTTATCAGTGATTGAAGATCAACTGTATGAAATGAAGTGAGAAGAGAAGTGTAGAGAAAAAAGAGTAAAAAGAAACAAACAAAGCCTCCAAGAAATATGGGACTATGTGAAAAGACCAAACCTAGGTCTGATTGGTGTACCTGAATGTGACAGGGAGAATGGAACAAAGTTGGAAAACACTCTGCAGGATATTATCCAGGAGAACTTCCTCAACCTAGCAAGGCAGGCCAACATTCAAATTCAGGAAATACAGAGAATGCCACAAAGATACTCCTCGAGAAGAGCAACTCAAAGACACATAATTGTCAGATTCACCAAAGTTGAAATGAATGAAAAAATGTTGAGGGCAGCCAGAGAGAAAGGTCGGGTTCCAGCCAAACTAAGCTTCATAAGTGAAGGAGAAATAAAATCCTTCACAGGCAAGCAAATGCTGAGAGATTTTGTCACCACCAGGCCTGCCTTACAAGAGCTCCTGAAGGAAGCACTAAAGATGGCAAGGAACAAGCGGTACCAGCCACTGCAAAAACATGCCAAATTCTAAAGACCATCGATGCTAGGAAGAAACTGCATCAACTAACGAGCAAAATAACCAGCTAACATCATAATGACAGGATCAAATTCACACATAACAATATTAATCTTAAATGTAAATGGGCTAAATGCTCCAATTAAAAGACACAGACTGGCAAATTGGATAAAGAGTCAAGACCCATCAGTGGGCTGTATTCAGGAGACACATCTCATGTGCAGAGACACACATAGGCTCAAAATAAAAGGATGGAGGAAGATCTACCAAGCAAATGGAAAACAAAAAAAGGCAGGGGTTGCAATCCTCGTCTCTGATAAAACAGATTTTAAACCAACAAAGATCAAAAGAGACAAAGAAGGCCATTACATAATGGTAAAGGGATCAATTCAACAGGAAGAGCTAACTATGCTAAATATATATGCACCCAATACAGGAGCACCAGATTCATAAAGCAGGTCCTTAGAGACCTACAAAGAGACTTAGACTCCCACACAATAATAATGGGAGACTTTAACACCCTACTGTCAACATTAGACAGATCAACAAAACAGAAAGTTAACAAGGATATCCAGGAATTGAACTCAGCTCTGCACAAAGTGGACCTAATAGACATCTACAGAACTCTCCACCCCAAATCAACAGAATATACATTCTTCTCAGCATCACATCACACTTACTCCAAAATTGACCACATAGTTGGAAGTAAAGCACTCCTCAGCAAATGTAAAAGAACAGAAATTATAACAAACTGTCTCTCAGAACACAGTGCAATCAAACTAGAACTCAGGATTAAGAAACTCACTCAAAACCACTCAACTACATGGAAACTGAACAACCTGCTCCTGAAGGACTACTGGGTACATAATGAAAGAAGGTAGAAATAAAGATGTTCTTTGGAACCAATGAGAACAAAGACACAACATACCAGAACCTCTGGGACACATTTAAAGCAGTGTGTAGAGGGAAATTTATAGCAGTAAATGCCCACAAGAGAAAGCAGGAAAGATCTAAAATTGACACCCTAACATCACAACTAAAAGAACTAGAGAAGCAAAAGCAAACACATTCAGAAGCTAGCAGAAGGCAAGAAATAACTAAGATCAGGGCAGAACTGAAAGAGATAGAGACACAAAAAACCCTTCAAAAAATCAATGAATCTAGGAGCTGGTTTTTCTCAAAAGATCAACAAAATTGATAGACCACTAGCAAGACTAATAAAGAAGAAAAGAGAGAAGAATCAAATAGACACAATAAAAAATGATAAAGGGGATCTCACCACCGATCCCACAGAAATACAAACTACCATCAGAGAATGCCATAAACACCTTTATGCAAACAGACTAGAAAACCTAGAAGAAATGGATAAATTCCTTGACACATACACCCCCGCAAGGCTAAACCAGGAAGAAGTTGAATCCCTGAATAGACAAATAACAGGCTCTGAAATTGAGGCAATAATTAATAGCCTATCAACCAAAAACAGTCCAGGAACAGACAGATTCACAGCCAAATTCTACCAGAGGTATAAAGAGGCGTTGGTACCATTCCTTCTGAAACTATTCCAATCAATAGAAAAAGAAGGAATCCTCCCTAACTCATTTTATGAAGCCAGCGTCATCCTGATACCAAAGCCTGGCAGAGACACAACAAAAAAAGAGAATTTTAGACCAATATCCCTGATGAACATGGATGCAAAAATCCTCAACAAAATACTGGCAAAGCGAATCCAGCCACATATCAAAAAGCTTATCCACCACAACCAAGCTGGCTTCATCCCTGGGATGCAAGACTGGTTCAACATACACAAATCAATAAACATAATCCATCATATAAAAAAAAACAAAGAAAAAACCACATGATTATGTCAATAGATGCAGAAAAGGCCTTTGACAAAATTCAACAGCCCTTCATGCTAAAAACTCTCCATATATTAGGTATTGATGGGACGTATCTCAAAATAATAGGAGCTATTTATGACAAACCCACAGCCAATATCATACTGAATGGGCAAAAACTGGAAGCATTACGTTTGAAAACTGGCACAAGACAGGGATGCCCTCTCTCACCACTCCTATTCAACATAGTGTTGGAAGTTCTGGCCAGGGCAATCAGGCAAGAGAAAGAAATAAAGCGTATTCAGTTAGGAAAAGAGGAACTCAAATTGTCCCTATTTGCAGATGACATGATTGTATATTTAGAAAACCGCATCGTCTCAGCCCCAAATCTCCTCAAGCTGATAAGCAACTTCAGCAAAGTCTCAGGATACAAAATCAATGTGCAAAAATCACAACTATTCCTATACAGCAATAACAGACAAGCAGAGAGCCAAATAATGAGTGAATTCAAATTCACAATTGCTTCAAAGAGAATAAAATACCTAGGAATCCAACTTACAAGGGATGTGAAGGACCTCTTCAAGGAGAACTACAAACCACTGCTCAATGAAATCAAAGAGGATACAAACAAATGGAAGAACATTCCATGCTCATGGATAGGAATAATAAATATGGTGAAAATGGCCATACTGCCCAAAGTAATTTATAGATTCAATGCCATCCCCATCAAGCTACCAATGACTTTCTTCACAGAATTGGAAAAAACTACTTTAAAGTTCATATGGAACCAAAAAAGAGCCCATATTGCCAAGACAATCCTAAGCCAAAAGAACAAAGCTGAGGGCATCACGCTACCTGACTTCAAACAATACTACAAGGCTACAGTAACAAAACAGCATGGTACTGGTAACAAAACAGAGATATAGACCAATGGAACAGAACAGAGCCCTCAGAAATAATACCACACGTCTACAACCGTCTGATCTTTGACAAACCTGACAAAAACAAGAAATGGAGAGAGGATTCGCTATTTAATAAATGGTGCTGGGAAAACTGGCTAGCCACATGTAGAAAGCTAAAACTGGATCCCTTCCTGCACTTTATACAAAAATTAATTCAAGATGGATTAAAGACTTAAATGTTAGACCTAAAACCATAAAAACCCTAGAAGAAAACCTAGGCAATACCATTCAGGACATAGGCATGGACAAGGACTTCATGACTAAAACACCAAAAGCAATGGCAACAAAAGCCAAAATAGACAAATGGGATCTAATTAAACTGAAGAGTTTCTGCACAGCAAGAGAAACTACTATCAGAGTGAACAGGCAACCTACAGAATGGGAGAAAATTTTTGCAATCTACCCATCTGAAAAGGGGCTAATATTCAGAATCTACAAAGAACTCAAACAAATTTACAAGAAAAAAATCAAACAACCCCATCAAAAAGTGGGCGAAGGATATGAACAGACACTTCTCAAAAGAAGACATTTATGCAGCCAACAGAGACATGAAAAAATGCTCATCATCACTGGCCATCAGAGAAATCCAAATCAAAACCACAATGAGATACCATCTCACACCAGGTGGAATGGTGATCATTAAAAAGTCAGGAAACAACAGGTGCTGGAGAGGATGTGGAGAAATAGGAACACCTTTACATTGTTGGTGGGACTGTAAACTAGTTCAACCATTGTGGAAGACAGTGCGGCAATTCATTAGGGATCCAGAACTAGAAATACCACTTGACCCAGTGATCCCATTACTGGGTATATACCCAAAGGATTGTAAATCATGCTGCTATAAAGACACATGCACACTTATGTTTACTGAGGCACTATTCACGATAGCAAAGACTTGGAACCAACCCAAATGTACATCAATGATAGACTGGGTTAAGAAAATGTGGCACATATACACCATGGAATACTATGCAGCCATAAAAAAGGATGAATGCACGTCCTTTGTAGGGACATGGATGAAGCTGGAAACCATCATTCTGAGCAAACTATCACAAGGACAGAAAACCAAACACTGCATGTCCTCACTCATAAGAGGGAATTGAACAATGAGAACACTTGGACATGGGGTGGGGAACATCACACACTGGGGCCTGTCGTGGGCAGGGGGAGGGGGAGGGATAGCATTAGGAGATATACCTAATGTAAATGATGAGTTAATGGGTGCAGCACACCACCATGACACATGTATACATATGTAACAAACCTGTACATTGTGCACATGTACCCTAGAACTTAAAGTATTAAAAAAAAAGCATCCAAGAGGGATTTATTGAGTGTTCTCAATAAAGAATATATCATGGAACATGAAACCCCCGTGAACAAAATATGAGCATTTAGTTAGTTTTAATTCTGCAGAAATAGTCTGTGAGTGAAAAACATTCAAAATCGTAGCAGAGTCATTATGGACAGATAAAAGAGACTGCAAGGAACTATTAAATAAGCTTTCACTCAGAAGAGGCTCACAGGCCCACATGGCCATATAAATCAGGTAAGACGCAGGTAATCAATTTTTTCTAGAAGCTGCCCTCCTCTATCACTACTACCCTGCTCTAAGCCACCATCATCTTTCACCAGGATTACTGGAACAGCTCCAATACTCCCTAAAAATAACTTCCTAACACCCTTTAGTAGTTCAACAAAACTGCCAGCATGACCAAATTCACCTGTCTGCAGGCTCTTGTCTCCCTTTCAGTACATGATAATGTCTCTGTTATGATCTAGCTGGCCCTACGTTGCCCAGCCCACCACCTCTCTGAGTTCATCTCCTACTACCTTCCAGTTCACTCACTGCACTCTGCCCTTCTGGCCTCCTTGCTCCTGCCTCTGGGCCTTTTACCTGTGTTTCACTGGGCCTGGAAAGCTCCTCTCTTCGATCTGTGCTCGCTCCCTTACCTCCTTCAGATCCCTGTTGGAATGCCTCCTTATCACAGGGCCTTCTCTTAAACACCATCCCAGAACGCTCTATCCTTCTATTGTTTTCTTCTTTTGAAACGTCACTTAATCAAAACAATTAGGTTTTTTCTTTTTAATATTAGAAGGGGTAATTTCTGTGTGTATTGAGTGAAGGCTTCTAATTTGATCTTCCTAAGTGTCAGTGAATCACCATGTTGTTCTTCTCCCAAGTTTACCTAGATGATTGGAACCTGGGTTTTATCTTCCAGCTCCCAAAACTTACCAAGGAGCTCTTACTAATATCTCACAATGGCTGAAATTAATTGTTCCTTGTAAGGCTCTGTGCTTTTCCCAGCTTCTAGTAAAAAAAAATGTGGCTGGGAGCGGTGGCTCATGCCTGCAATCCCAACACTTTGGGAGGCCGATGGGGGTGGATGATGAGGTCAAGAGATCGAGACCATCCTGGCCAACATCGTAAAACCCCATCTCTACTAAAAATACAAAAATTAGCTGGGCGTGGTGGCATGCACCTGTAGTCCCAGCTACTCAGGAGGCTGAGGCAGGAGAATCGCTTGAATTCAGGAGGTGGAGGTTGCAGTGAGCTGAGATCACGCCACTGCACTCCAGCCTGGCAACAGAGCAAGACTCCATCTTAAAAAAAAAAAAATTGTTTCATTTTTCTGTCTCTATCGGCCAACAAGAATATAAACTCCGCTAGGGCAGAGACTTTGTTCATTGCAATATCACAATCATCCAGAACAGTGTCTGGCATTTTGTAGACAGTAATATTTTGTTGAATGAATAAATTAATGATCACATTAGTAGCCATATACCCCAATCCAATACCAACTTCAGTGTACCTATCTTGAACACTTAAAGAGTCACGATGAATCAATCACTTCAAAAACTACCACTGTTTCTCACTCATTCATTCTTTTGACAAAATATTATTTATTACCTACAATGTGTCAAGACTTTCATAAGCACTGGAGATATAATAGTAAGCAAAACAGCTAAATTTATACCATAAAATGTATATTCTACTGGAAAAAAAACAGACAATACATAAACAAGAATATATGTTATAATGCTGGGTAGTGATAAGAAATATGAAGAAAAATGACGGAGGATAAGGGGTTGCATATTCTCCAGGGGTGCTATTTGAGAAGACTTGGTGAGGGAGGCCCTTTCTGATGAGGGGGCATTTGAGTAGAGCCCTGAGTGACATGTGAGAGTGAGCCAAGAGAGGATCTGGGTAAGAGCTGCCAGATGAAAACTATGGGATAAACCAGGTGGGCGGGGAGGCTGGCATATTGAAGCAAAAAAAGGCCAGGGCCATAGGAGCAGAAGCCCAGAAAGGGCGAGAGGAGAGGGCAGCCAGGGGCAGATTTTCTAGGGTCCTTGGATACTATTCTCAGCATGCTGGGAAGGCATTCGAGAGTACTCAGCAGGGGAGTAACTAGATCTGACTTATCTTTTACAAAAAAGGCTCACTCTGACTGTTGTGTAGATTGAAAGAGGGCAAGTGTAGAAGCTAGAAAAAGCACAGAGCCTTACAATGGATAATTAGTCTTAGCAGTTGTGAGATATTACTAGGAGCTCCTTGGGAATATTTAGGAGTTGGGATATGAAACCCAGGTGGCCAATTATCCAGGTAAATATGGGAGCAGAACACCATGGTGATTTGATCCTCTAAGCCTCACCATCAGTCATTTAGGCAGCTCAAATTAGGAGTCCAGGATTCAAAACACCTATGGCTTATCGTCCCTAATATTGAAAAAGGAGAATAAAAAATCCACAGCAAGAAATGCAGTATTTTTCAATCCTTCAACTACAAAAAGAGAAAAATTGGATCAGCAGAAACAACATATGAAATTAACCACCCAGGTCCACCCATTCCCTAAGGAAATATGTGGCCAGATTGGCTCCATTAGTCATATATAATCACATAAATAAGACATTCATGGAGGAAGTCACCCTTCACCCCAAAGGAACAGTTAGATGAGTAACAGCATTGGTCACTACAGAAATCCATTTTTTCTTTCACTGTCCTAATGTACAGTTTTCTTCTTTCTCCTTACTATTCCCTCTGTTAAATATAAGGGTCTGAGGTTGTTTTATAATAAAAAAAAAAAAAACCCATGAAACTCTGCTTCAACTATTCTAATTTATTCCCCTACAGTTAAACATCTGGTATTTTAAATCTATGCCATTTATTTACTTGTGGTGTAATCATATTGACTGTGACCTAGAGAGGAACGGATAAGTTAATGAAATGCAGAAGTACCATAGACTCACCAGACCATGACTACTGAAAGGGGTGGTGGTTATGTGAAGCCTCTGCCTGGCTGAAATTCCATGTAATATCCCTTCTCCAAGTGTTTCTGATTATTTCTAGAAGGACTTATTGATCTCTTAAGACTGGAATGCTTATTTTAGTAATAGGCTTCCTTGCTTCTGGGAAACTCATTCCCTGTGGATAGGGGGGTAGAGAGGAATATAGCACAGCAATTACAAGCTCAGACTCTGAATTCAGACTCCCTGGATTTGAATCCTAGCTTTGTCACTCATAGCTACATGGCACTGTACAAGTTACTTGATCTCTGTATCTGTTTCCTAATTTATAAAGCAGAAATAATACTACCTCCCTACCTCCTAGTAATTACCACCTCATTGTAATGTTATGAGGAATAGTTGAGATACAAGCTGAGTATCCGTAACCTGAAACGCTTGGAACCAGAAGTGTTTCAAATTTGGATTTTTTTTGAATTTTGGCATATTTGCATTATTTTAACCATTTCAGCATCCCAAATTCGAAAATCAGAAATTTGAAATGTTCCATTGAGCATTTCCTTTGAGCATCATGTCAGTATTCAAAAAGCTTCAGATTTTGGAGCATTTCAGATTTCAGGTTTCCAGATTAGGGGTACTCAAAACCTGTATCTATAAAACTTTTACAACAGTGTTTGACATCTGAAAAATGATGGGCAAATATTGTCAGCCATTAGTATTGTGTCAGGGAGGGCAGTTGATTTCTGCCTATTACTCCTATTGATGGTGCCATTTTGAGAATGACAACGTCTAGGCCAAGTATCCTGTATACAGGTGTTCCCAAAGCTACACTTGGTTAGTGTTAAATTCTGGACAGAGGCAGGAAGATTAGCTATTCTTTAAACTCTTGGTCAGGTCTTGTCTCCTGGGCCCCAAACAGAACTACTTAGATCTATCATCAAGTTTACAGCCAGTGGTGAACAGTTCTGTTTGTTTCTAATTCTCTCCTCCATTTATGAGCATTCAAATCCAAACCTTGTGCCTAGACAGGTAGAGTAGTTATTTTCAGCCTAACCACTGTTCCCACAGAAGAACAGACCTAATACCATCCTCTTCTTTCTCCTGTTGGTTTTTACTTTTAGCTAAAACCATCCCCCTTCCCTTAGTTGGTAAACAAATGCTTCTATACAGAACCTTAGAACACGCAGAAGGAATGAGGGAGAGGAATATTTTCTACACCGTCAACGTCTGGGTCTAGTTCAGCCAGTAACTATGCCCTATTATCAATGTTGGAGTTTTATCTCCCTGATGGGATCAGATTTAGATGGCCCATGATTGTCTGATTTAAAAGGTATAATGTGTTCATTAGAGATGGCCAAATATGTATGGCTCAAGTGCAATAAGAATTCTATTTCTTGCTCATGTAACAGTCCAAGGTAGATGTAACTGTTGGGCATCTCACCTCCACTCAGTAATTCAGGCAATGATCTAGGTTTCTTTCCTTTTGAGGCTCTAGACTTCGCTATCATTTAGATCTAGCTCTCTAAAGAGAAAAGGTAAGCCTGCTTCTCTTAGCACAAAACAGCATGCTTCTCTTCCACACACAGTCCACTATGAGTTAGTCACGTCTACCTGCATGGTATGTCAAAGGCATTCTCTATGAAAGGGAAAACATCTTTCAGTGGGCATAGAATTATCTCCACACATAGAAAAAACAATTCTGTATTTTATCAGAGTCAAATAAGCAAAATGTGTTAACTTTTCATTCAACCTCAGAGCTGGTTTACTGAAAATTAAAACCCACTAGTGAGTGATCAGGCAAAACTAAATTTTTTAAAGGATAACTTTAATCAGTATGTTTATTCCTCCTGCCACATTCTCTACAAGGAATTATAATTTAAATAAAAGAAAATATTTGCTGACAACAATTATTAAGTCCTCATTCCAGAAATCAAATCAATAAAATTTCACCTTGATTCTAAAAGAAGTAAAGAAGTAAAACGGGGGAACCGAACACCCTCCCACACCAATTTTTTTTTAACCTTTTCCATTATTCAACCAAGGACTCACATTAAATCTCTGGCAAGTTTGAGAAGGTGGTAAATATCCTGACTTCATGGTACTCATTAGCAATATTTTGAAAGACTACTTTAAACTTTAATAAGCTAATTCAATTCACGCTCAGGGAGTTGCTGGATTTTAATGTGCTAAACAAATACCCCTGACTCAGGCAGCATCTTTTTCTACATTACTAATGCATCACACATAAGCTTTCCTAATATTGGTGCCACTGTGCAAACAGTACTGTCACTTAGAGCCACGTTCACCTTTTGTAAACAAATGATTCAATTAATAAACCTCACCAGGGAATAGTACTTTTGACTTAAAGGTTGCCTTTCTAAGATAGCTTTATAAAACAGTCTTCACGTTCCTGGAGCTTATGACCTACGTGCATTTCAGGATTTGCTAATGAACTGCTCAGCTGCTGAGTTGAGTAAATATAAAAGGCCATTTCTCTTTGCTCTTTTCACACCTTTTAATTGGAACAAGTATGTTTTTGGTCTGATTCATACCACTTTCATGTGCTAGAAACTTGTGTGCATAAAAATTTGGTTGAAATTCTACAGGCAGTAGGGGTCACATTTTTTAACGTGGTTGCTTTAATTCTACAGGACAAGGATTAATAGATCATGAGTGACATGATGGATTTGTTTGAAAATTACATTCCAACCTAAGTGAGTTTTAGCTCCCATAACGTGTCTGTTCATGTTTCTAAAGCGATTATTTCCCAAGTAGAATGCACAAGGCGGCCCAAGGGGGTTAAGAGAGATTGTATTAGTCAAGACTCTTTCTGGTTGCAAGTGATAGAAACACTTCACAAAATGGATTAAACAAAAAATGGAATGTATATGCTCATGTATATGAAATGTCTAAGGTTGAGCTGATTTCAGGCAAGGCTGGTGTATTATTGGGCGTCTCAACAGGAAACAGCTGGCACGCTTATATTAAAATAACCAGAACAGTTTACATACACAAGGAACATTGTGAAGATATGAGAGTCGTGAATGAAAATGAGCTAGAACAGTAACCCAGGGTTAGCAGAAGAGCTGTTACCACCTATAAGCCCAGTGATATGAGAGAAGTTACCAGAACCTGAAAAGAGCCTGACAGAGCCAGCCTGAGACAACCCTATAGAGAGACCCAGAGGATTAAATCCCTCACCTCACCTCTGCTGTGGCTTCCCAGTGTCCAACCCCATCTGAAAACCAGAGAGGCACTCTATGTGGTCTCCACAGGTTAACCTCCTGGGTTGAGCTTATGGGGAGAAAGGTGCAGAGCGGTTCTGTTCCACACAGCTAGATATGATGCCCTCAGGACTGGGCTGCCATCTCCTGGATCTTTTCTGTTCTCTCATGGCATTACTAGTAGACATGCTTTCTTTCCCCTCATGGTGACAAAAAGATCACCAGCAGCTCCATGACTAACTCCTAACAGCCTAGCTACCCTGAGAGGGTTTCTTTGTCCTAAAAGTTGAATGTAAGTCACAAGTCCCCAGATTAGCTCAAAGATCCTTCCCTGAACCAATCACAACAGGCATGAAGTAGAATACACTCACAAGCCAGCTTTTGATTATGTGCCAAACTCTGGAGCTGGGATGGATTCAGCCATAACTGAATCAAATGAATCGGGTTAGAGAAGACTGGGGCCTCAAAAGGAAAGATAGGGTATTATCATCAGAAGAAAGAGAAGCTGATGCTGGACAGGTGGATCCACTGAATACACACCACTTCAGAGATAAAAGCTGGAAGTAGTGTGTGACCAAATCCACTCTTGGCACCAATTAAGCATAATAGTCTCTTTTGTCAAGATCCATCCTGAGAAATGTGACTGTTTTTCCTTGGGATACATCCACTAGAGAATCTGAATACTTAGTTTAAAAAAAAAAATCTCTAGTTCTAGATCCCTGAGGAATAGCCACATTGACTTCCACAATGGTTGAACTAGTTTACAGTCCCACCAACAGTGTAAAAGTGTTCCTATTTCTCCACATCCTCTCCAGCACCTGTTGTTTCCTGACTTTTTAATGATCGCCATTCTAACTGGTGTGAGATGGTATCTCATTGTGGTTTTGATTTGCATTTCTCTGATGGCCAGTGATGATGAGCATTTTTTCATGTGTTTTTTGGCTGCATAAATGTCTCCTTTTGAGAAGTGTCTGTTCATGTCCTTTGCCCACTTTTTGATGGGGTTGTTTTTTTCTTGTAAATTTGTTTGAGTTCACGGTAGATTCTGTATATTAGCCCTTTGTCAGAAGAGTAGGTTGCAAAAATTTTCTCCCATTCTGTAGGTTGCCTGTTCACTCTGATTGTAGTTTCTTTTGCTGTGCAGAAGCTCTTTAGTTTAATTAGATCCCATTTGTCAATTTTGGCTTTTGTTGCCATTGCTTTTGGTGTTTTAGACATGAAGTCCTTGCCCATGCCTATGTCCTGAATGGTAATGCCTAGGTTTTCTTCTAGGGTTTTTATGGTTTTAGGTCTAACATGTAAGTCTTTAATCCATCTTGAATTAATTTTTGTATAAGGTGTAAGGAAGGGATCCAGTTTCAGCTTTCTACATATGGCTAGCCAGTTTTCCCAGCACCATTTATTAAATAGGGAATCCTTTCCCCATTGCTTGTTTTTGTCAGGTTTGTCAAAGATCAGATAGTTGTAGATATGCAGCATTATTTCTGAGGGCTCTGTTCTGTTCCATTGATCTATAGTGAGAACTCATGGACACAGGAAGGGGAACATCACACTCCGGGGACTGTTGTGCGGTGGGGGAAGGGGGGACGGACAGCATTAGGAGATATACCTAATGCTAAATGAGGAGTTAATGGGTGCAGCAAACCAACATGGCACATGGATACATATGTAATAAACCTGCACATTGTGCACATGTACCCTAAAACCTAAAGTATAATAATAATAAAAAAAAAATCTTTTCTGAGATGCTGATTCTATCAGTTCAGTTCTTTGTTACCTGTTCTTTTCATGGATGGAAAACAGGCCTCTTCTCCCCTGAGAAGCATATGAATGAGGATGGATGATATTGTTTTGGAATTATTAACATGGAGCCCTTAGAATTCTAGGGAATTTAGTTAAAAACTTTATGTTTCTTGTGAACACTTGCAATTATATAGAAAATAAACAATTTTCATTTTTAAGGGGGGAGAGTCCATAGCTTTTCTTAGATTTTCAGAAAGGTGATCCCAAAATAGTTAATACCCTTTGCTGATTCATGCCCTTTCATGAACAAATATTCTTTGTGATGACTCAGTTCCTACAGAGAACAGCTAGGAGAATGATTCCTCAAGGTCTGAGTTCAAGAGAATCCAAATAATTGTTGTAAGCAGACAAAACTACTGTGTGAAGAGATAATCATGGTTTATAAACAGGGAATAAAATATTTAATTTTAAAAGTCCATATAAATAAATCATTAAAATGATGCCCCTAAAAGTTACAGTGCTTTTATTAATTAACTTCATAATGAAGTGATCATAAGTGTCTAGGGTTAATGCTGTTTTAAATAGCAAAATATATTTCTCTTCCATATTAATTTCTGTGCCTGTAAATAATAGCTACTATGTACTGCTGCCTACAGCCACAGAAATATTTACTTCTTATCATAGCCTTATTGTCCTATGTGTTCATAATATGTTAAATTAGATAATCTGGTCAACTAACAACCCAGAGGCTAAGTGACACAATTATGTGCACGTGGCCAGCTCCATGTTCACTGTTGTAATGCAGGAATAGAACTAAGATTTAAGACCCAAACCGATATAGGAGCACAGCAAATAAACCTTGCCTCTCCGACTTCGTTGAACTTTTGGCAGAAGTAAGAGACAGAAACCCAGGAGAAGGAGGCCAACCAGGATGGTACCAGGGGTAGGACTGGCGTAAGAGAAGTTCATAAGCCAGATAAGTGATGTTATTTCCTCCCAGAAATGTTAGGAGCACGTATTAGCTTGCTAGAGCTGCTGTAACAAAGTACCAAAACTGAGTGGCTTAAACAACAGAAGTGTATTTTCCCAAGGTTCTAGAGGCTAGAGGTCTGAGATCAGGGTGTTAGCAGGGTTGGTTCCTTCTGAGGCTGTGAGGGAGGATCTGCTTCATGCCATTCTCTGAGCTTCTGGTGGCTTGCTGGCAATCTTTGATGTTTCTTGGCTTGTAGAAGCCATCACCTTCATCTCTGTTTTGTCTGCACATGCATGTTCTCCTTATTCTCATGTCTTCCTCTGTGCTCAAATTTCCCCCTTTTTTAAAGACACCACTCATATTAGACAATGGGGACCATCATACTCTAGTAAAACCTCATCTTAACTGAACTAATTGCTTCTACAATGACTCTATTTCCAAATAAGTGCACATTATGAAGTGTTAGGAGTTAGGACTTCAACAGATGAATTCAACCCATAGCAAGGCATTACCCTTCAAACACCGAAATTCAGATACATAACACTAACTAATAAAATTGTTAATATCATATCAGATTAAATGTGTTTGGGAGAGTGAAGGTAGCCAGGTAGCTGCAGAAATTAGGAAGGATTAAATATATCTGACTTAAAGGGACAGGAAGTTTTATGGATAGTTTGTGGATTGATTAAAACACAGAATCTTCATCTGCTCATGTTTGCTGCATGCCACCTGTGTTGCTTTTCTCATTTTTTTCTGTCCTTTTGCTTTTGGGGGTTATGATTTTGAAGCACAGTGAAATAAAAATGGCTTTCTGAGCCTCTTCTTTGTTTGGATTAGATCAGCATTTTACCTGAGAGGTAATCCCCTCTCAGATTTCAAGTGTAAAGAAAAACAAGTAATATGAGGACTATTTACTTTATCCCTTCTCCTTTTAAGAATATTAGCATATTAGAAGTGCTAACAAGTCCTACAACCAAAAAAAAAAAAAACAAAACAAAGCCTTTTCAACCTTGCTTGAACAGAGTTTTTTTCAAACTTATTTGATTATGTAAACCACTTTTTTTTCACTAATCCTATGTATCATCCTGTAGAGCTAGTGTTGCTGACACACATTTTGGGGAACAACAAGGAAAATATTTACCAAGATCTGTTATAGGTTAAAATTACTGTAACTTACAGAAAGAGGGGAACAGACAGGTTGGAGGTGGGAAATGGTAACTAAGTAATTAAGTTTCTTCTCTAATATGTTTTCCTCTCAGACTCTGAGCACAGCTTTGTGTTCCTAGGAGGTGAATCACAAATGGAAGACTTGTGGCTTAGGTAAATTTTAGATGAGAGAATTTGCTAAAAATATTGCATTATTCATGGCTGGGAAGATAAGGGTGTGAGAGACAGAGTGCCTGGCACCAGGATGCTAAAAAAATACCCAATGACTCTGATGGAACATGAGACAAGGTCTCACTAGAAAAGTACAACATGAATTGGTTTAGGAGTACAGAGTAAAGACAGAATACATCCAGGCCTCAATTTTATTTGTGCTTAATTCTTAGCATAACTATCTGAAGTCAGTGTTACTGTCTCAGCTTAACACGTGCTGTTCAAAGTCTGCACAATAGTTAGCCATAGAGCTGGGATAGAAATCCAGATCTCTATGCACATAATTTTTATGTCCTCACCATCACACGCTATTCTGAAGAGATGTTGGAGGATGTCTTGGGGTCTGAGACAGCTCTTAAGAAGGGTGAAGAACGGGGGGCTTGGTCAAAGGGGTCCTGTTCTAGAGTGTTTCATGTGGGAATTTGTTGTCATCATTGTCGATACTGTTATTTCTAAACCTGAAAAAATAGAAACTACAAAAATAACTTCCTCATTCCCAAGATGATCATGAACAGTAGAGAGTCCAAAACTATCACTGAACCTGCAGTCTGCAAGCAGAGTTGTAGAGCTGTGCCAATTTACAGGAAAAAAAAAGATATTAATTAAAAAAAATCATGTCCTTAGGGACAGAACCAAATGTGGATCTGTACAATGGTGTATCTGATCTTCAAGGTGCCTGCTAGATCTTTGACATACCCTTGATGTTCTAGTGGGATCCCTAAAGCTCATTATTGTCACCAGCCAGCCATAATTAGCATAAAATATGGCAGTCTGAGATGGCCAAGAATAATCTGAAGCATTCAGTCTGAAACAGCAGCCAGTTGTGGTTGTATAACTCTGCTCCATGGGAGATACATAATCAACACGCAAAATCAGAAACCCAAATGGCAGCTGAATTGCAGGTTGAACTAAGAAGCTTTCTAGCGACACTGCAACCCATTTCAAGTGGCATGGCAGAGCTGGGAACAAATTGGAAGCATCACTGGTAGACAGAACAATATGGCATGAAGCATCACAGATGGGGTGGCTTTTTGAGTAAAGGTGTCAAACAGACTGTGAGGAAGTGAAACAGATTCTTAGATGGTGGCTGCAGAAGAAAATGAAAGGGCAATCTTTGTGTGTCTGCCACGTGGAGAACACTGCTTTGCATTTTCCAGCATCAGCAACACCCATACATCCAGATTGTGAGCACTAACGGGGTAGACTTTTAAAGTTTTCTAAAAATTTGACTCACAAGAAAAATCCTTAAAGAACAGTGAACATTCTATCCTTATAATTTACTATGGCATTTTGTGCTCAGTGCAGTTCAACCTCCAATAATAGTTATTCTGTATCATGCTATTGCACTAATCATTTTCATCTCCAAACCACATGGGCTTTTTCTCCCAACCAGAATAAGACAAATGGAATAAGATGAGGGGAGGGGCAGAAGAATCTCAAAATGTCATTATATTGAGATATTTTAAAAATGAAACTAAAGAGGTTTAGCTGGAAGAGAAGATAAAGGCATTTGTTGAAGTGAATTGACCAAAATAGGGACAGAAGGGTCTTCAGATACTTAAAAGATTATCCTGAAAAAGAGGGAGTAGATGGTTCTTGATTTAAAAGACCAGAACATAAAATCAATGGAAAGAAATCATTAAGAAACAAATTTTAGTTCAGTGCAATGAAGAATTTTCCAACTACATTTCAATCTTACAGAATAGATTGCACTTAGATAGTAACAGAGCTGGCAGTGGTCAGTGACCAGAGAGCCATTTGCTTGGGATGATATAGAATAATCTTATTACAGAGTCTGAGGTTAAACTAAATATACTGTATTTGCTTGTCTCTTATTCTTCCTACAGAGCTTTAAACTCCTTGAAAATAGGGGTGGGCTGTTCTAAATATTTCTCATCTTCACAGAGACCAATAGGGAAGCTTGGATAGAGCAGGCTGTCAAAAACCTATAATTAAATTAATTTCATAACTAATTTCATCTTCAGACTTCTATGAAACAGAGAATTCAAAAGTATCCACTCAATTCAATTCAGATAATTTAGTCCGTAAGTAACTAACGTAATAGATTTACTCAAACAACAAAATTTTCAGAGCCAACCATATATACAGCACTCCTCTCAGACAATAAGCTCTTTTGTCAACAGTTTACTTGAAATATATTCATTGTGAGGGCCAGCATTAGTTGACTGACTATATTTCCCACTCTCAAACCTTAAATAACTATTTACATGAGAAAGTAATTTTGGTAATTGAAAGAGATTCACGACAGTCAAATAAAGTAAAATCAGATCATCTCTATAGTTTCTAAACGTTAGCTGTTTCTGCATATCCTGTTTAAAAATAAAAAATCTATGAAATTATCAAGAGATTTCACTTACATTCTTTCAAAACTTAATATGTGTTTGAATGACCCACTTCCAAATATCATGTTGACCTTTGGAACTTCTGCACTTGAAACTGTCTTTTAAAATATGGCACTGACATTTTTGTCTTAATACATGCCTTATTAAGGTTAGTGCTACATTTATTATAATAAATAGGGGAGAATTAAGAGCTCATAATACAACATTGAATAGATTGAATTATGTGCTTAAGAAGATGAATTGATGACAACTGGCATACTGGGCTTAAAAAGCTGCTGCCTTGAAAAATATCTCAGAGAAAAAGTGTTTTCATGAATGTATTTCCCTCCTTCAGCATATTTTATTTTGATAAAATACACCCATAAATTGGGGTCCTCTTTTAAAGATTCATATTTCAACTTTATCATTTAACAACCATCTAATGAGTTCACAGAGATCCCTGCCATAGCTGTGGGTTTTGAAGTACGGTCTGTGAAAACTCGTTGTTTAGAGTGCTCATTGAAAATATGAGTTGTTCTTCGAACCCAAAGGAGTAATCAAGTTGCTGTCTGTCTTTTTTTAACTGAAGAAATATTGAAATAATGAGGACGTATGCTTCGTGAGTAGTATGGAGGTGCACTCAGAGCTACTTAAAATATCCTTCGTGTAAAATGAAACATCAATCTAATTCCAAGTGTGGAGAGCCAGCATGGCAAATCCAATGTAGCTGCAAGGCAGTTTACATTGTATCTTACCACTGTTCAATTTAAGAAAAGATTGAAGAACATCAGGCTGCTATAAAAACAATTTACGTAGAATAAATTTGGTACTCGTCAACTGTTTTTCAAAGGAAGCAGCTCTCCAGCAGAGCCAGGGCGTCATGCAACATGGCTTACTGGTACTTGAATAGAATGATTATTAGGCATAAAATGAGTTCAAAAATAGATTTACAAAAGTATTAAATGATTGAAACGAGAGCACTAGCTGCCATCTAAATGGTATTTAAATTGTGTTAATTGAGACTAGGTAGTAGGAAAAGTATTGAAACTTCCAGGAATTTACAGACCTTTTTCTGTCAGATTTCTATTACAGCAGCCTACAAAATAATAGGTTAAGGAAAATCAGTCAAAATCTATGAGTTATGCTTGTCTATCCTCTTTGCGATGCATTGCATGATTTTCAGGGCAGTTGTAGTGTCAGGAAGAACAGGGAAGTCTGGGATGGGGGTAGGGGTACAAAAAAGTAAATGAAATTATCCCTAAAGCTAGAATGTATTTTAAGAATTCAAATGGAGTGGAAATTCAAAGATAAATTGATTATGGATAATTAAAAGAGTGGTTTTGTGGAGAATGTGGAACTGAAGATAGGTCTTTGAAGTAGTATAGAGTTCAGTAAAAGTAGTAAACCTAAAGCAGACTTCATTGACAGCAAAACTTAATAGTTTAGAGCAAGGGCTATGGGATTAGCATGCCTGGCTACGGTTCTGTCACTTCCTAAATTTATCTCCTTGAGCAAGTTACTTAACCTTCTTGAGCCTCAGTTTTCACATCTGTAAAATGGGATCAGTTTCATTTGATTGAAATGCCTCTTTGAGCTGATTCAAGAATTAAATGAGAGGATACAAGTATATTAGTTCATTTTGCTTTGCTATAAAGGAATACCTGAGGCTGGGTAATTTATCAAGAAAATAGGTTTATTTGGCTCAAAGTTCTGTACGTTGTACAAGCATGGCACCAACATCTGCTCAGCTTCTGGTGAGGTCTCAGGAAACTTCTACTCATGTCAGAAGGCAAAGGCAGAGCTGGTGTATTACATGGCGAGAGAGGGAGCAAAAGAGAGAGAGGGGAGGAGGTACCAGACTCTTTCTAAAAATCAGATCTTGCAGTAGCAGACAACTCACTTACTACCACAGGGAGGGCACCAACTCATTCATGAGGGATCTGCCCCTATGACCCAAACACCTCCCACCAGGCCTTGTCTCCATCACTGGGGATCACATTTCAACATGAGATTTAGAGGGGACAAATATTCAAGCCATAACAACAGGTACAGCTTTTAGAGCACTGCTTGACATCTAATAAATAATAAAGTTAGCTATTGCTATTAATATAATCATCTTTTTCATCAGCATTATCTGGTTTGAAATTCCTATCATTAATTTTCCTTAACTTCATTTTTTACCTCCGTGACTTCATTTTTTTTACCTCCAGTATAAAGAAATGTGACTTCATGTGTATTTCTTTTCACAAAAAAAAGTAAAAGAAAGGATCTTGATTTGTTGAGAAATAAAATATAGACTTTAAAAAATGTAGTTGCTTTAAATAAATGATTATATCAAATTCACTCTTTTCTTTTTCTGGACGTGTGAACAGAAGCCAAACATTTCCTGCTCTTTTTAATTAGTAAAAAGTCTAATCCGTTTAAAAATCAAATCTCTCATATACCTCAAAGCTCTCCTCTTCCCCCATCATTGATTAGACTCTTGACTGGAGGGGATTGGAATGGAGAATTGAATGTGGTTGTTCTTACTATGTCTCTCTGTGTTTCCTTTCTAGCTTCCCTAGTTTTTGGGGAGATTTGAGGGACAAACATCTCTTTTCTTAACTGAATAAATCCACAGCTACTGCTTATCGGTTGTTCCTACTTTTTTGACTAACACTGACGGAGCATCAATGTTTTGTGTGTGGCTGGTACCAAAATGTCGATTCTCTTGTGGGATGCATGTGTAGGTTCTTTGGAGGGGCCTTGCTATTGCATGATTTACTGTCATGGGAGATCTTGTTCTGGCTAAACCTCTTCTAGTCCCTCCCTTGCCTTAATTCTTGACATCCATGGTTGTTCCCACAGCCTCTTACTGCCTGAATTCTCATGCATGTTGAACAGCCTTATTGGGTAAGCCTTCCATCTGCCCTGGTAGTTTCTTGCTGAAGGGGAAATTTCCACGGCCAAACATGAAATAGTGGGCTGTTTCTCATGTTTTTTCTAAACCCTGCCATCTCTTTCCAGTTCTCTTTAAGACTACATGGACAGAGGAGCAGATCTGGAAATGTTGTGCCTACACATACATCTAACAAGGAGATAAGAAGCCAATTGTCCCTTCTTGCATATATTCTCAACTCTGAGTGATTTTTCTGCGAAGCTATTTTTTTTACATATCTTGGAGGGAGAACACCCTTCACTTCCTACCCAACACCCTCCCTTTACCTTTGCAGTCCTCTCCCTATATGTGGCTGTGAAAAGGAAGAAGAGTGGCACAGGATGGTGATGAAGGTAGATGACTGGCTCTGCTGCCTTAGTAAGCTTTTCAGGGAGTGTCTGGTTGGTGGGCTTCTTCAGAATGTCCAGTTCTTTTTCTTACTTTGGGACTTACCTGCAATTCCAGGATAACATGAAAAGACCTCCTGAGCATCCTGTAACACAGAGGTAGTACTCACTAATCATCTGAATTGGTAGATACTTTATGTCTGTGTTGCTGAATTCTACTCACTTTTCAAATTTCAGTTCAAATGGCATCTGTTCAAAGAACCCTAACTCCCTGTAGTTGAAAATATAATTTCTGATATCTAAATTGTCATGGTCCTTTATTCATAACACTATAGTAATATTATATATTCCTGTTTTATAATTATAACTTACCTTTATATAATTTATTATTTTAGGTGATATTATTAAAAATATTATTTAAGAATAGAATGGGAAAAAAACTTAAAAATAAAGTTTACACAGGAATCATCTTCCTTATTTCTCGTAGTATCACCAAAGCTCTTACAATAAAATTATTATTTTTAAAAAATTTACTTTTTAAATTGACAAATAATAATTATACACATTATGGGGTCCATAGGGATGTTTTGATATATTCGATATATAGTGATAAGACCAAGGTAATTAACATATCCATCATCTCAAACACTTATTCCTTTGTGTTGGGAACATTCAATATCCTTGCTTCTAGCTATCTGAAAATACATGATATGTTGATATTAACTATAGTCATCCTACACTGCTTGAGAACACTAGAATGTATTCTTCCTATTTAGCTGTAAAGTTGTATCCTTCAACAAATATATCCCTATTTCCTATTTTCTGCTTACCATTCCCAGTCTCTAGTAACCTGTTTTACTCTTTACTTCTGTGAGATCAACTTTTTTAGCTATTGCATGTGAATGAGAACGTATGGTCTTTAACTTTCTGTTTCTGACTTATTTCACTTAACATAATGTCCTTCAGGCTCATCCATATTGCCATGAATGACAGGATATCATTTTTATGGCTGAAGAATATTTTGTTGTGTATATACACAACACTTTCTTTATCCATTAATCTCATGTTGGACACTTTGGTTGATTCTATATCTTGGCTTTGGTAAATAAATAGTGCTGCAATAAACATGGTGGTTCAGATATCTCTTTGGTATATTGGTTTCTTTGGAATACTGATATCCTTTCCTTTGGATAATATCCAGTAGCATAATTGCTGGATCATATGATAATTCTATTTGAAGTTTTTTGAGGAAACTTCATAATGGCTACACTAGTTTACATTCCCATCAACAGTATATGAGAGTTCCCTTCTCACTGTAATCTTGCCAGCATTTGTTAATTTTTGACTTTTTATAGTAGCCATTCTATCTGGGTGAGATAATATCTCATTTGTGCTAATTCATTTGTGGATTAGCATTTCTCTGATTATTATTGATGTTGAGCACTTTTTAAACATATTTGCTGGCCATTTGTCTGTCTTCTTTTGAGAAATGTTTGTTTTGATCATTTGCTCATTTTTTAACTGATTTTTTTTCTGTTGAAATGTTTGAGTTTCTTATATATTCTGGATATTTACCCCTGATGTATAAATAGTTTGGAAATATTTTCTCTTATTCTGTAGATTGTCTTTTCACTTTGTTGACAGTCTCTTCAATAAATGGTACTGGAAAAACTGGATATCTATATGCAGAAGAATGAAATTAGACCCTGATCTCTCATCATATACAAAAATAAAATTAAAACAAATTAAAGACAAATTTAAGACCCCAAACTATGAAGCTACTACAAGAAAACACTGGGAAAACTCTCCAGGACATCAATCTGGGCAAAGATTTCTTGAGTAATATCCCACAGGTGCAGGCAATCAAAGCAAAAAGGGACAAATGGGATTACATTAAGTTAAAAAGCTTCTGCAGAGTATTCCATGGTGTATATGTACCACATTTTCTTTACCTAGTCTATCATTGATGGGCATTTAGGTTGATTTCATATCTTTGCTATTATGAATAGCATTGCAGTGAACATATGTGTACACATGTCTTTATAATAGAATTATTTATATTCCTTTGGGTGTATACCTAGTAATGGAATTGCTGTGTCAAATGCCATTTCTGTCTTTAGGTCTTTGAGGAATCACCACACTGTCTTGTGCAATGATTGAATCAATTTACACTCCCATCAATAGCATATGTGTTCCTTTTTCTCTACAACCTCATCAGCATCTGTTTTTTTTTTACTTTTTAATAATAACCATTCTGACTGGTGTGAGATGGTATCTCACTGTGGTTTTGATTGGCATTTCTCTAATGCCCAGTGATGTTGACCTTTCTTTTCATGATGGTTGGCTGCATGTATGTCTTCTTTTGAAAAGTGTCTGTTCACGTCCTTTGCCCACTTTCTATAAGATTGTTTGTGTGGTTTTTTTTGTAAATTTAAGTTCCTTATAAATGCCGTATATTAGACCTTTGTTGGATAAATAGTTGGCAAGAATTTTCTCCCATTCTGTAGGTTATCTGTATACACCATGGAATACTATGCCCCCATAAAGAAAGGTCATGTCCTTTGCAGGGACATGGATGGAAATGGAGGCCATTATTCTCAGCAAACTAACAAAGGAACAGAAAACCAAATACTGCATGGTTTGGCTTATAAGTGGGAGCTAAATGATGAGAACACACGGACACGTAGAAGGAAACAACACACACTGGGGCCTATCAGATGGTGAAGGGTGAGAGGAGGGAGAGGATCAGGAAAAATGGCTACTAGGCTTAATATAGGGGTGATGAAATAATCTGTACAACAAACCCCTATGACATAAGTTTACCTTTGGAACAAACCTGCACCTGTACCCCTGAACTTAAAAGTTAAATAAATAAATAAGCAAAAAAAAAAAAAAAAAGCTTCTTCACAGCAAAGGAAACAATCAACACAGTGAAGAGGCAACCTATATTTTCCAACTACCATCTGACAAGTCATAAAAAACCAGAATATATAAGAAACTTAAGAAACTTTACACGAAAAAAAAATCTAATAATCCAATTTTAAAATAGACAAAAGATCTGAATAGACATTTCTCAAAAGAAGTCATGCAAATGGCAAACAGACATATGAAAAGGTGCTCAACATCACTGATCATCAGAGAAATGCAAATCGAAGCTACGATGATACTATTTCACCCAGTTAAAATGGCTTTTACCCAAAGGTTAGGCAATACCAAATGCTGGCGAGGATGTGGAGTAAAGGAAACGCTCATACACTGTTGGTGGGAATGTAAATTAGTACTGCCCCTAAGGAGTGGCAGTTTTTTGCAGATTCCTCAAAAAACTGAAAATAGAGCTACCATAAGATTCTGCAGTCCCACTATTAGGTATATACTCAAATGAAAGGAGGCCAATATATTGAAGAAATAAATGCACTTTCATGTTTATTGAAGCACTTTCATAATAGCCAAGATTTGGAAGCAACCTAAGTGTTCATCAATGGATGAATGAGAAGGAAAACGTGGTACATATACACAACCGGAGTACTATTCAGCCATAAACAGAATGAGATCCTCTCATTTGCAGAAACATGGATTAACCTGGAGGTCATTTTGTTACATGAAATAAGCCCGGCACAGAAAGACAAACTTCACATGTTCTCACTTATTTGTGGAAGCTAAAAATTAAAATAATTGAACTCAAGGAGATAGAGTAGAAGGATAGTTACCAAAACGTGGGAAATAAAGTGGGATGGGGAGGGGAGAAGAAGGGATAGTTAATATGTACAAGAAAATAGAAAGAATGAATAAGAACTAGTATATGCAAGCACATCAGGCTGACTATAGTAAAAAAAAAAATTAATTGTACATTTTCTAATAACATCAGAGTATAATTGGATTGTTTGTAACACAAAGGATAAATATTTGAGGTTATGGAGACCCCATTTACCCTGATGTGATTATTACGCATTCCATGCCTGTATCAAAATATCTCATGTAACCCATAAATATATATAACTACTATGTATCCACAAAAATAAAAAATAAAATAGAAAAACAGAGATGGAAAATATTTTTGAAATAATAAAGAATAAAAACTCTAATAAATATGATTGAAATTAGTAATAAGCGTAAGCACTTCAACAAAAATTGGAAGGAACAATGAATTTAATAAGAGCTGTGTTATTTCTGTGCTATTGTAGTTTACTTTCAAACTTAAATGCAGTCACGTGCTGCATAGCGACATTCCGGTCAACAACAGAATGCGGAGACAGCAGTGGCCTCACAAAATTATAAGGAAACTGAAAAATTCCTGTTGGTTAGTGATATCTTGATGATTCTGACCCTGTATAGGCTTAGGATAATGTGTGTATTTGTGTCTTCATTTTTAACAAAAATATTCAAAAAGTAAAAAAAAATTAAAAAACAGGAAAAAAAGCTTCAGAATAAGGATATAAAGAAAAGCAATTTTATATAACTGTACAATATGCTTTTGTTTAAAGTATTGTTATGAAAGATTTAAAAAGTTTAAAAATTTCAGTAAAAAAGTTACAGTAAGCCAAGTTTATTACTGAAGAAAGAATTTGTAAATACATTTAGTGTAGCCTAAGTGCACAGTGTTTATAAAGTCTACAGTAACAGCATTGTCCTCGGCCTTCACATTTACTCATAACTCACTCACTGAGTCACCCAGAGCAACATCCAGTTCTGCAAGCTCCATCCATGGTAAGTGCTCTATATAGGTGTACCATTTTAAAATTTTTATACCATATTTTTACTGTACCTTTTCCATGTTTAGATATGTTTTGGTACAGAAATGCTTACCATTGTATTGCAATTGCCTACAGCATTCAGCACAATAACATGCTGTACAGGTTTGTAGCCTAGGAGCAATAGGGTACACTTTATAGCTTATGTATGTAGGAGGCTATAGCATCCACGTTTATGTAAATACAGTCTATGATGTTTCCACAGCAACAAAATCACCTAATGACACATTTCTCAGAATGTATCCCCACCATTAAGTGACACATGACCCTATATTTAAGACACATATTAATGAATAAAATAATCTTTTGCATAACACCACAGGAGAAAGAAGTTTCTTTCTGTGTGTTAATAATCAGATTATGCCCAGCTTTGTCAGTAGCTAAAAGGTCTCCATATCTTTTCCTCCTGAATTATTGTAATCCCCAGCTCTGTACCTTGTCTTTTAAAGAAGTGTCACTTTTATTTGAATCATATTGGCATTTTTACTTAGATCTCTATTTACCTGTCTACCTAAGCAGAAATGTCAAGTGACCTTGAGAAGTAATCAATGAGAACTTGTGTAACAGAGAACACTCTAATTCTGTCAATCCATATTAGACACTAACGGCTGTCATAGTATCCATTTGAATTTATTTCTTATGTTTTATCCTCAAGTTTTTTTCCACTTGTCTAAAACTGTGAGTTCTCCCAGAAGATCAGAATTAATAAATTTAAGAGTTGGACTGATGAATCCCTTATCAACTGTTGAATAAATTAAAGCTGCAAAACAAATTAAAAACAAATTGCTGTGTCTAGTCACTTCCACTGCTATCCAGTTTAGTATTTTTTTAATGTACACCTTTGTTTCATTTTCTCTAAAATACTAAAGTCACAATTGTGGAAATGGGGTACATATGTAAACCTTCCCTATAGAACTCATTTTAGTATGCTGACCTGTGGAAAACACAATCCTGCAGTATTTCCAAACCCTCACTGAAACCTCATGCTTTTAGTGATTTGTACAGCTAAGATCAGAATTAAACCTTCTTCTAGACCACTTTGTGATCAAGAGCCTATGTTTCTAAGAATACTCATTTGCAGCTTGATGACAATATGTTGTCGTAAATCAGTAATCAATTAAGATGTCTGCCTAAGAATCAAATCTGCATACTTGTCCTTAACTTAGACCAAACTAACTAGCCACAATCACCAAATTTCAATGTCTTTTGTCTTAAATATATCATCAGGTACAGAATAATTTTGAAAAATTACCAATTCTAATTGGAGAAGAAGCATCTCAATTGTATTCCTCTTAACTGAAATACTTTACACCACACTAAACCCTTGAGGTCTCATATTACTGTTTTTGGGGGCAGTTTATTATGACAGTGAATTTACTTTTATAAAACAAATCCCACATTAGAATATTATGTTTTTACAATGCCACCTTCAATTAACCTTCTCCCCAATGGCAAACTAACAAATTAGATAGGATGATATTCCAAGTTAGATGGGCTTACTGTTGAAACTAGTGGTCATCTCATAAAAGCAGTGCCTCTGTTAGGAAAAAGAAAATAACTTTGAATCCATAAATGCACATAAATTTCATTTATCTCTTGGTCCTTATTATATAGTGATATTCATGGAAATCAGTAACTACATAATGTCAGTTTATTCTGCTTCTTTCCCTCTCATAAACTGAAATGCTCTAACATAGCCAAAACAGCATTAGGTCTTCTACTTTACATGCATTAGTCATGTAGGAAGTTAATCATCTGATTATAAATGAAAGCTTGCACCATTTTCAGTAAGGCAATATTTACTTTCTTTTTATCCTAAGAGATAGAAAGTCTAATTGGTGGTGAAAGTTAACATTGACATGCCTTGAGATGGTCTATTTTTAAGCAAAATATTTTCTGTTGTAACTTCTCAGAGCAGAAACGTCCACCTTTTAATGATAAGGTAGTAAATGCACCCCTTACTTAAGACCTACTGAGCAGGGAGGAGGTTATGATTCACGAGCCAAAGGAGAAGAAATTCACACTTCTCTTTCACACTCACAGTCAGTACTGTAATCTTCTCCCCATATTTCATTGTAATTTAGAAAGAGGTGGAGGGTGGGACTGACAGTTTCCAGTTTTGATTCCCTTCCTTTCTTGGACCACCAATTTGAAATTCTGGAAAGCCCTGGGCAAAGAAGATTGTCAACCACTGTTAACATGAAAATGACTATCTAGCTTGCTTATTACCTATAGACTGAACCCATGGGGAATACCTATATCCATACTGAAGTTTTACTTGTAAGTCACTGAATAGCAAGAAGTTGATCAAGAGATTCAAACTCTATTAGCAATAAGTTGGAAAACTGCCAGTTATTATGTTTTTAAAATTTTCTTATAGATGTAAGAAATCACTAGAATTTAAGATCATACTTTTCTAGTAGAAAATACTAAAAATGATTCATGACAATAGTAGTGAATAGACTATTTGAAAGATTTTCCATTCTAAAATGTCTAAGCATAAACCATTACCTTGCTTCTTTAGACAAAATCCATTAAAATGACAGAAGAATACATCTGTGGTAATACAGAAATGCTGCTGTCAAGAAATCTAAAATGGAAAAAGTCCTGGAAAGTAGAAAACAAGTGGTAACAGATCAACCGTGAAACCCAACATAGTTGAAGAGAAAGACAGGCTCTCCGCAAAACTGAATTTTCCAGCAGAATCAAAGAGTACCCTCAAGATCAAGAATCATGGATCTTGAAGTAGCAGTGAGCCATCTACCAGTAGATCATAATTAATTTAAAGACTGCAGAATTTTTTTTAGTCTTCCCAATCTTAGTTTCTGGTTCCAATGTTTGCTGCCAAAAGTAAACCATGACTAGAGCTCTCTAAATAGTAACATTGGCTGAAATACATTCTCAGAATTAAAAGTGAGAATCAGAAGAAAAGCAGGCAATCACCAGGATGAACAAGGCACCAGCAAGAGGGCAAACTCTCTGGGCATCAAAAAACCAGCAACATTTTTGGTACCCACAAACTGGAGACAGCACTTTCTGTGACATTCCTTATCAGGGGAGTAGAGGTTTTCATTTACGTTAGAAAGATTGTATGCAGTTAAAAGCATTATAAATATGACTATACTAAAGATCACCAAGAATTTGAGGGAAATCAACACCATTCTGAACAAACCAACTACTCACTAGTGAAAATGTTGATGCCAAAAGTATAAGAAAACTTTAAAATGAGTAATGTTAATAACCTCAGAAAAATTCAAAGGAATAAAATACCCATAAAATAAAAACATGCAGCTATGAAAAATGAAGTAATTAAGTCCTTGAAATTAAAAGTATGAAGATGAAAAGTTTTTAAAAACTCAGTAGCAGGGCTGAATTACAGGATGTTTCTCGCTATTTTTCTATTGTCTTTCATGTTGAATAAAGTTTCATCTTAAGACTATAAATGGTGGTTCTTCAACCAGTTCCAGGCTCTTTCCTCATAGTCAAAAGACAAGTGCAGGTGTCACAGGTCTCAGATTCTTTCCACAAATATCAAGCAACAATCAGGGATCTCTTCAGGTAGCTGCTGCATAACCACAAGAGTTCATTCTTTCATAAGCCTGAGCCATTCAGGACCTATGTCTTACTTACCATGGTGATAGGAGTAGCATCAAGCTCACCCAAAAAATCTTAAATGAGAATGGTAGCAAGGTGAATTCCCCCAAGGAAAATCAGTTGGTAGGAAAATGGTGAACGGATACGGTAAGCCAATAAAATACACAAATCAGTTAAAAAAATCAGAATATAGATGATCTGAAAATTAACTTAACATGGTTAATTTTAACAGTCATACTTATTTTTTTAAAACAATGTATTTTCAAGTCAAATTATGTTCAAGACCCTGGGTCTTGTGAACTTTATCGAGTTGAGAAACTGACAATAATATTTTGTCACTAATTTATAGTATCAAAAATTATATTTGGTTATAAATTTTTGAAGTATATAATGAGGAATAATGTTGGTATCAGCCCCATGGAAACACAATGTTTTCAAAACCTCAAATCTGTCTGTTAGATACGCCAATAGCCAGTGATTTTTTTTCTTTTTCCAAGATTTAAAAATTTGTGTTAGCCATGTTGCACTAAAATTGGGAATATTACAATGTTAGTGCATAAATCTGGCGAAGGATAATTTCCTCTTATAAGCGAGAATTCTCAGTATGAACCAAAAGTGCTTCATGGCCAGTAATCATATCCATACAAGGAAAAGAAAATGATATAATATTTAACAGATGATTTTAGCAGTGTGTGGTTCCTTCATAATGAGGTTAAGACCATTTCATAGATGGATGAACATAGTTTTGGAGGTCACTGATCAGAGATGAACAATTCAATGCATCTCTAAATCATAAAACAGAGAGTTGCTTGACCAATATTACATTGCTTCCTCTAATTACTGTCCCTTCCATCCCCTGCTACAGCCACATTTCAGCTTATTCACCGTGAAGAATGTTGAGGTAGCTTCAACCTTAGTGAAGAGCTCCAGGTGTTTAAAACACAGAGTATTTTTTTTCTCTATGATAGTTTTAGGAACAAATTGGCATAAGTAAAAGTTAAGCATAAGTTTCTTTTATGATGACCAGTGGGACATGAGGACAAAAATTTGATCTTTAGAAAACTGAGAATTTAATATTCTCAGTTAAGCTTCTGTTAAGCTTTGACTCTGTATTTGGGTAAGGAAATATTCTAAAATATCATTTTAATTTCCTCTCCAAGTAGTATTTTGGCAAAGTACTCAGAATGCAAGGTTTTGTAAGAATTTCTTAAATGGTGTGATTTTTGTCTAACGATTAAGAGAACTATATTAAACAAACTTTGACGGGCTTTAGAGATTGCTGGTATGTCTTATCACCATTTACTCTTACGTACTACAATGAATTACACTTAAGGAAAAAATTGTGGTCAGTAAAATAATCAAAAATAAGCTTTGTGATTTTTATTCAAATAATAATGTAACATTCACTTCTCAATGTTTATAAACATAAACATATCGAGAAATTTTGATTCTATCTTTTGTAATATACAGTACAGAAATCTAGATTTGAATTGATCATCTTTTTTTGGCAAAGATCTTCAAGAAGCTGTCAATTTCTCACTTGCAGATCAATAAATGTGTATGTTAACTAGTGGATGTGGAAAGTTCTAGACACTTAGGTATGTCTGGAAATCAATACCTGTAATTTGATTTCAACTATACCCATCACTGTATCATAATACCCTATATCAACTTATGGCACTAGAGAATGGCTTCAAATAACCCAGCTTTGACAGTGTCCTCATTTCTATCATGCTGAGGCATGATGTTTGTTAATTCAAGTTACAGATGAAAAATGAGATATAAAAGAGTGCATGTTTTGAGATTCAATATTAATTGTTAGAAAAACCAAAGCTTAATTTTTATATTAAAGGGTGATTTAGATTCAGTGAAGAGCAGGTGTAATTACACAGCTAGATCAGTTTTGACAGATGTATATAAAGGAGCAACCCAAACCTTTATCAAGACATAAAACATTTCCACAATGCCAGAAATTTTCCACAGGTCCTTTCCTAGTCTATTTCATCACTCTCTATCCTGCTTCAAAGATCTATTTATCTACCATTAGCCAATGCCTCACAGTCTAAATTATTTAGATTTATATTGTCTTGGAGTTAGGTGGTGTACCTTCTCCAAATTAGTTCTTACCTTTCAATACTTTCAGGCAATATTAGGCCATTTGCATTTTCCTTTAAATATTATAATAACCTTGCAAAATGCCATTAAAAAAACTTTCTGAGAATTTGATTGTGATTGTACTGACTCTGCAGCTCAGTTTGGGGGGAATTGACTTTTTAGCAATATTGAATGTTCCAAGCAGAAACATGGCATATCTTTCCATTTATTTAGGCCTTATAAAGTTGCTTTCAGCAATGTCCTATATTTTTCAGCAAAGAGAACTTACACATCTCTTAAATGCATTATTATTTTATATTTTTGTTATTGTAAATGCTATTTTAAGAAATTTCAAGTTGTTCAGTAAGAATGTGTAGAAATACAGTTGATTTTTGTGCATCATTTTTGTTTTGTAATATTGTTAAGCCTACTTGTTTAATTATTTATTATTCATTTTATAACAAAATTCTTGGGATTTTCTACATCTACATTCTGTCATCCACCAGAACCTTATGTTTCTTCTTGACTTTCTTTGTCTTTTAGCTCTTTTTCTTGACTTACATATCCAGTATGATCTCGAATAAAGGTTGTAATGGCAGATATTCTTGTCTTGTTTCTGTCTCAGGGGTAAGTTCACTATTCCATACAAGGTTAATTGTAAGTTGTTCTTAAATGTCCTTTATGAGATTTAGAAAGCTTTATTTTATTCCTAGTTGTTGAGAGAGTTTGTCATTTATGGAATAAATTCCTTAATATACCATGTTTTTATATCTTGCTACATTGTCCTTGCTAATATCTTATTTTTCATGTCTTTAATCATGAGGGACATTAGTCTGTAATTTTCTTTTCTTCCAGTTTCTCTACTTGATTTTGGATTTGGTTATACCAGTGTAATAAAAGGAGTTAATAAGTATTATCTCCTCAGAAATAATTTGTATAGGATTGGTATTATTTCTCCTTTAAAATTGATAGAATTCTGTAATAAAGCTATTGGGGTCTAGGGTTTTCTTTTGGAAAAGTTTTAAATTAAGAATTTAATCTATTTAAAGAATATCAGATTTTTTGTTTTTGAGGAATTGCTACACTCTCTTCCACAATAGTTGAAATAATTTATACTCCCACCAACAGTGTATATGCATTCCTTTCTCTCCACAACCTTGCCAATATCTATTATTTTTTGACATTTTAATAATAGCCATTCTGACTGGTGTGAGATCTGCCCAGCAAATCCATTACTGGGTATATTTCCAAGGGAATATAAATTATTGCATTATAAAGACACATGCACCCGTATGTTCATTGCAACACTATTCACAATAACAAAGATACAGAATCAACCTAAATATCCATCGATAAGAGACTGAATAAACAAAATGTGGTACATATACACCATGGAATACTATGCAGCCATAAAGAAGAATGCAATCATGTCCTTTGCAGGGTCATGGATTGAGCTGGAGGCCATTATCCTTAGAAAATTGATACAGGAACACAAATATCAGAGAAATGCAAATCAAAACCTCAGTGAGATACCATCTCACACCAGTTAGAATGGCCATCATCAAAAAGTCAGGAAACAACAGGTGCTGGAGAGGATGTGGAGAAATAGGAACACTTTTACACTGTTGGTGGGACTGTAAACTAGTTCATCCATTGTGGAAGTCAGTGTGGCGATTCCTCAGGGATCTAGAACTAGAAATATCATTTGACCCAGCCATCCCATTACTGGGTATATACCTAAAGGACTATAAATCATGCTGCTATAAAGACACATGCACACGTATGTTTATTGTGGCACTATTCACAATAGCAAAGAGTTGGAACCAACCCAAATATCCAACAACGATAGACTGGATTAAGAAAATGTGGCACATATACACCATGGAATACTATGCAGCCATAAAAAATGATGAGTTCATGTCCTTTGTAGGGACATGGATGAAGCTGGAAACCATCATTCTCAGTAAACTATCTCAAGGACAAAAAACCAAACACCGCATGTTCTCACTCATAGGTGGGAACTGAACAATGAGAACTCATGGACACAGGAAGGGGAACATCGCACTCCCTCCGGGAACTGTTGTGGGGTGGGGGGACGGACAGCATTAGGAGATATACCTAATGCTAAATGACGAGTTAATGGGTGCAGCAAAACAACATGGCACATGGATACATATGTAACAAACCTGCACATTGTGCACATGTACCCTAAAACCTAAAGTACAATAATAATAATTTAAAAAAAAGAAAATGTGGCACATATACCCCACAGAATACTATGCAGCCATAAAAAAGGATGAGTTCATGTCTGTTGCAGGGACATGGATGAAGCTGGAAACCATCATTCTCAGTAAACTAACACTGGAACAGAAAACCAAATGTCACATGTTCTCACTCACAAGTGGGAGTTTACCAATGAGAACACATGGACACAGGGAGGGGAACCTCACGCACCAGGGCATGTTGGCAGGTGGGGGGCTAGGGGAGGGATAGCATTAGGAGAAATAGGTAATGTAGATGATGGGTTGATGGGTGCAGCAAACCACCATGGCATGTGTATACCCATGTAACAAACCTGCACATTTTGCACCTGTACTCCAGGACTTAAAGTAAAAAATAAATAAATAAATAAAATTTTAAAAAACCATGATCCAGCTCCACCTATATGCTGTCTGCAAGAAACTCACCTTACCCATAGAGACACATACAGACTGAAAGTAAAAACATCATAAAAGTTATTCCACAAAAACAACCAAGAATAACTATACTTATACGAAGCAGATTTTAAATCAAAATGATAATAAAAGGCAAAGAAGGTCGTTATGTAATGATAAAGGTATCAATTCAGCAAAGGAACAATCCTAAATATATATGCTGCCAGCATCATAACACACAAATGCATAAAATAAATATTCCTAGTCCTAAAGAAAGAGATAGACAGCAGTACAATAATTCTGAGGAACTTCCACACCTCATTAACAGCAATAGGCAGATCATCAAGGCAGAAAATTAACACAGAACATTGGATTTAAATCAGACTTTATACCAAATGGACTTAATGGACATTTATGGAACAGTCTACCCAACAACTATAGAATATACATTCTTTCCATCAGCAGATGGAACATTTCCCAAGATAGACCATGTATTAGGTAACAAAACAAGTCTTAACAAATTTTTTAATAATTGAAATCATATCAAGTATCTTCTCAGACAATAGTGGAATAAAGCTAGAGATCAATACCAAAAGAAACTTCAGAAACTATACAAATACATGGAAGTTAAACAGAATGCTTCTGACTGACCACTGGGATGATGAAGAAATTAAGATGAAAATTAAAACTTTCGAAATGAATGAAAATGAAAACACAATACAATATATCAAAACCTGTGACATACAGCAAAGACAGTGCTAAGAGGGAAGTTTATAGCATTTAATATCTACATTAAAAAAAAGAAAGATCACAAATAAACAACCTAACATCATACCTCAAGAAACTACAAAAACAAGAACAAACCACACCCCAAATTAGCTGAGCAAAGGCAGTAACAAAGACCAGAGCAGAACAAAATGAATACGGACCATTAAACATGATAAACAAAATGAAAAGTTGATTCTTTGAAAAAAGATAAATAAAATTAATAAATCACTAACTAGCCAAAAACATGAGAGAAGATCCTAATAAATACAACCATAAGTGAAAAAGGAGACAGTACAACTAATACTACAGAAATGCAACAGATCATCATAAACTATTATGAACAACTGTAAGCTCACAAACTAGAAAATCGAGAGGAAAATGATAAATTCCTGGAAACAGAAAACTTCCTGAGATTGAGCCAGAAAAAAATAAAATTCCTGAGTAGACCAATCATGAAGAATGAGAGTGAATCTTAAATAAAAAAACTCTCTCTCTCTCTCTCTCAAAAAATAAAAAAAAATAAAAAATTAAAAAGCCCAGAACCAGGTGGACTTTCCGGCCCAGAACAGTCAAATTCTACCAAACATACAAAGAAGAACTAACACCAATCCTCCTGAAACAATTCCAAAAAATTGAGGAAGGCATTCTCCCTAACACATTTTCTGAGAACAGTATCACCCTAATATCAAAATCAGAAAGGACACAGCAAAGAAACAAAACTACAGAACAATATCCCTGATGAAATTACATGCAAAAAATCCTAAACAAAATACTAGGAAATCAAATCCAGCAGCTCATCAAAAAGATAATACCCCATGATCAGGTGCAATTTATCCCAGGTATGCAAGGATGGTTTAACATATGCAAATCAATAAATGTGATACATCATATAAGCAGAATCAAGGACAAAGTCCATACGATCAAATCAATAGTCACAAAGAAAGCATTTGATAAAATCCAGCATCCTTTCATTATAAAAATTCTCAACAAACAAGCATAGAAGGAACATTCCTCAGCATGATAAAAGCAATATTCAGCAAACCCATAGCCATCATTATTACTGGAAACATTCCCTCTAAGAACTGCAACAAGACAAAGATGCTCACTTTCTTCACTTCTATTCAAACTATTACTGGAAATTCTTGTCAGGGCAATCATACAAGAGAAAAAATAAAAAGCATACAAAATGGAAAAAAGGAAATCAGATTATCCCTGTTTACTGATGATATAATCTTATATCTAGAAAACCCTAAAGACTTCACACACATAAAAACCTCTTAGATTCAATAAATTAATTGAGCAAAATTTCAAGATACAAAATTAATGTACAGAAATCAATACCATTTCTACACACCAATCATCAGCTTGCTGAGGATGAAAGCAATAAGGCGATACCATTTACAATAGCTACAAAAATATCTGGAAATATATTTAACCAAGAAGGTGAAAGTTCTCTCTATAAGGATAACTACAAACACTAATGAAAGAAATCATAGATCACATAAACAAATGGAAATACATTCTATGCTCATGAACTGGAAGAATCAATATTGTTTAAATGACCATACTGCCCAAAACTATCTATAGGTTTAATACTATCCTTATCATATTACCAGCATCATTTTTCACAGAATTAGAAAAAACAATTCTAAAATGTATATGGAACTAAAAGAAGAACTGAAATAGCCAAAGCAATCTAAGCAAGAAGAACAAAGTTGGAGGCATCACATTCCCCAACTTCAAATTATACTACAAGGTTAGAGTAACCAAAACAGTATGGTACTGGTATAGAAATAGGCAATAGATGAATGGAACAGAATAGAGAACCCAGAAATAAAGTCATATATCTACAACCAAATGATCTTTGACAAAGTCAACGAAAATACAAACTGGAGAAAAGATACCCTATTCAATAAATGGTGCTGAGAAAATTAGCCATATGCAGAAGAATGAAACAACTGGACCCATACCTCTCACTATACACAAAAATTAACTCAAAATGGATTAAAGATCTAAACATAATACCTGAAACTGTAAAATTCCTGGAAGGAAACCTAGGGAAAACTCTTCTGGATATTGGCCTGGGCAAAGAATTTATGACCAAGTCTTCAACAGCAAATGTAACAAAAACAAAAATAGGCAAATGGGACTTAATTAAACCAAAAAGCTTCTGCACAGCAAAGGACACTGATGACATAGTAAACAGGAAACCTACAAAATGGGAAAAAATATTTGCAAACTATACATCAGACAAATGACCAATATCCAGAATCTATAAGAAACTCAAGCAGCTCAGCAATTAAAAAAAAAAAATACCCCCATTTAAAAAAAACTGGCAAAGGACATGAACAGACATTTTTCAAAAGAAGACATGCAAGTGTCCAACAAACATGAATAAAAATGTTCAACATCACTAATAATCAGAGAAATGCTAATTAAAACAACAATGAGATAACACTTTATACCACTCAGAATGGCTTTTATTAAAAGGCCAAAAATAACAGATGTTGGCAAGGATGTGGAAAAAAGGGAATACTTATTTGCTGTTGGTGGGAATGTAAATTAGTTCAACCTTTATGGAAAACAGTATGGAAATTTCTCACATAGCTAAAAATAGAACTACCATTCAATCCACCTTTGCCACTACTGGGTATATACCCAAAAGGAAATAAATCATTATATCAAAAAGATACTTGCACTCATATTTTATCACAGCTCTATTCACGATACCAAATATATGGAATAAACCTAAATGTCCACTAACAGAGAACTGTATAAAGAAAATGTTGCATGTGTTTGTGTGTGTGTGTGTGTATGTATATATATACACACACACCTTGGAATACTACTCAGCCATAACAAAGAACGAAATCATATCCTTTGCAGCAACATGGTTGGAAGTGGAGGTCATTATCCTAATTGAAATAACTTAGAAACAGAAAGTCAAATACCACATTTTCTGGCTTATAAGTGGGAACTAAATAATAGGTACACACATGGACATACAGAGTGGTACAATAGGCATTAGAGACAATACGTGGGAGTCTGGGAAGGGGATGAGGGTTGAAAAACTATCTGTTGTGTACAGTGTTCACTGTTTGGGTGATAGGTGTGCTAAAAGCCTCAACTTCACCACTACACACTACATGCATATAAGAAGCCTGTATTTATACTCATTATATATATAACATGTTTTTTAAAGGTGAAAAAAAAATCAGCCACATTTCTTTATGGCCACAATTCAGGTACTTCAGTGGTCTCTGTCAGTGAAAAGAGCTTAATATTTTCTAAATAATATAATAGCATCAGGTACTCTATTATTTCATTTATATTTTATCAATAAGTTGTTATATAAAACAATAAAAGAGAAGACAAAACAGTAAGTTACTTATGGGATTGTGTTATGTGCAATCTGATACTCCACATTCACCTTTTTAACAGGAAATTGTTCATCTAAATTGGATATTTCCTTTTTTAGTCAACAAAGTAATCAGAATTCATGTCAGCACACCTGTACAAGACGCACTTTAAATTGAAACAACAAATAAGATAATCTTGAGAAGCTGAAATCCTTTAATTTTTCAGAATTTTTTTCTGTTAACATATTTCACTGTATTATGGTGTATCATTTAGAATCAAAACACCAACCTGTCATATTGCTTTTCTTTTTTATATTTATAATATAATGCATCATCTAATTTTGAATATAATCTTGACTCCAAATGTGAGAAAAAACACTTAGAGATAGCAATAATTATGATTAAAATTTGGCTATGCAAATTCAGAGAACTTATTCTGAAATGATGCAAACATGTATACATTAAGCCACATTGTTTTTACCTCTCAAAAACCTCCTGATAAACACCACTGGCCAAGGGTAGCAATTCATAGCTTCATTTCTATTTGCAAGTCATGATGTATAACACATTAAGCAGACTATATGCATATATACATATATATATATATATATCAAGCAGACCAAGTTAAAAATAATAATCAACATGTCCATTGTTGCTCTTAAGACGTGTTCTCAGATGTAATTTTGACTAAAAAGAATTCTATTCATATTCTATATGCACCTGTAGCAAAAAGCGTTGAAGTATATGAGAGACACACACACACACACACACACACACACACACAGAGATATCCTTATTACATACACCTAATTTAAAATGTATATATAATTATTGATGGACTAATAAATAAATACTTCTCTGTGCTACAGCTTATAGAATTGGTTATGCCAAAAGTATTTAAGGAAATAAGAAAACTAAGGTGCAGTGGGGTACAATTTCTTGGTACTTTTTTGGGAAGGAAGGCTGTGGTAGAAGTCTCCTGACTGTCACATTATATGCCCAGAGAGCTTTGCTATATTCCTAAAGTGTTTACATTAAGAATGCATTCCTAAAAACTGCATTTTTTCCTAAAGTCCTTAAAAATGACTAAATAACCATGTCTGAACAACATTAAGTTACGTCTTGAGTTTATATGATAAGCTATCACATCTTGCTTCTGTGAGTCTTACATTGCCCAAGAATTGTTAGTCCAGTTCACATGGAAAAAGACATATTTTTATTTACTTGGATCCAAAAGATTCTTTAATGTTATAAACAAATAACACACTGAAAAATAAAGCTTAATATTCAGATTTTACAGTCCTAGCCATTTTTCCCTTTAACTTTAATATTAATTGCTTTCTGAATGTATCATTACTTTTAAGATAGAAACATATAATTTCAAATATTTAGACACAGGAGACACATTCATCTCATGTGCTTCCACAGATATAAATTGGATATATGCTTACCATAACAGGTTGTAATTGCCATTTTATTTGTCTAACAGCTCAAAAGACTACAAGTTCTATGGAGACAAAGATCATAACTCTTTTAATCACTATTGTAGCTACAGTGCTGGTGTTATATAGCTGGTATATAAGTGATGATCAATACATTTTTGTTGAATTTTTATTCATTCATTAAATACTTACCAGACATCTTCTATGAGCAGTATGATTGGCAGTAAAGATTCTGACATGAACATAACTGAGAAGCTTAAACTCACAGGAAAAATAAAATACAGTGTAGCAAGTGCAATGATAAAAAGCACATTATTTATCAAAGTAATAAAGAAGAAAGAGGACTTAATTCTTTCTGGCATAATTTGTGAAAGACTCCTGAAAGAGCCAGATTTCAAAGAAGAATGGGATTTTGCCAGGAAGATCAGTGGGGAGATTTGACAAAATTCTAAATAAATGGTGCAGTATTTGAAAAGGCACACTGGATATGATGATAAAAATTGACAAAACCCATATCCCTAAAACATAAAATAAATTCGTTGTTAAAATATGTGGCAGTTCTTACTCCACAAAGAGTGAATTACCACTCCAAAATTTTTATCAACATCGCCTTAATACTGCTGTTGCTTGAAACTGTGTTCCCATAGAATTTTATATTATCACTATTAGACCTCCATTCTAATTTAATCAGTATGTCCCACTTATCAGCATAAGATAAAGAATTAAGTAACTTTCCTTTTATTCAAATTAAATGATTTTGAGGTTCTAGTCTATCTCTTCAGAACCTTCTCCCTATTGATCGCTTTAAGCCCCTCAGGGACAGTTTGCTTTTCTTTTGTTTAATTTTCTTTTTCTATACATATATATATACACATACACACACACATATATCTTATATATGCAAATATACATACATAAATATAAATATATATATATAGAGAGAGAGAGAGAGAGAGAGGGAGAGAGAGAGAGAGCGAGAGAGAGAGAGGTCTCTCTCTATCTGTCACCAAAGCTGGAGTGCAGTGGCGTGATCATGGCTCACTGCAGCCTTAAACTTCTGGACTCAAGGATCCTTCCATCTCCGGCTTGCTAGTAGCTGAGACTATAGACATGCATCTCCATGCGTGACTAATTTTAATTTGCTTTTTGTAGTGACAGGGTCTTGCTATGTTGCCCAGGTTGGTCTTGAACTCCTGGCCTCAAGTGATCCTCCCAACTCAGCTTCCCAAAGTGTTGGGATTAGAGGGGTGAGCGACTGTGCCTGGCCCAGGGATAGTTTCTTAGTTCAAAAGGTCTCAGGAAAGCAGCCTGTGTCAGACAAGAATCTTCCACCCTGGCTGTAATACTGTGGTTGCTTCCATAGGACTGGTGTCGTAACCTGGGCAGTCTTCCCAAGAAAATATAGTGCAGGAAGGTCAGGTGTTTCCTAGGGGACCATGTATAGTAACTTGATACACACTGAGCCCAATGCATGGTAAGCCAGCTTCCAGGTACAATTTATGTCTAGTATAGATGGTGTTTCTTGCCTCCCCACCTGGTCCTGGGTGAAGGAATAAAAAAGATGATTTCATGCTTAATTCTCATGATTCCATGCCACCTTCTTCTTGAGAGCCTAACATGAAAGTTGTTTAATAATACACATCTTTCTATTTATATCCACAAATATCCACACAGCCTTTAAAAAAAAAAAACTAAATCAAGCCCAGATCTAGAAGGGTTGCCTGTTTCAGCCACATTAACATGAATTACGTCTTTGTATAGTTTCCAAGAGTGTTAAAGGTTCTCACCTTTTCTAGCCACACCAGTGATCACCGTTTCCTATCCTTGGGTGAGTGATATTTCTATCTATAAAAATCCTAAATTCAATTTGTCCTATACAATGCTTCCCAATTAAATTTCTTTCTTAAAGTGTAACTCTTCTTGTGCCAATTAAAAATTTGTTTTGGTCCTCTACTGCATGTCAAATTGTGGCCATATGTTCTAGTTTTGAGTCTTCCTACTCATATTACAGCATAACACTTCATGTAACCATAGTCTAACATATTCCTATAGTGATAAGGAATTAGATACCTCCTATTGCCAGTCCAATCTAATCTAATGATTTTATTTCATTGATGAGGAATCAGACTAGAATTTTAAAGTTCTATTAGCATAGGTACTTTTCACATTCACTACCATATATTTAATGCTGAAATGAGTACCTGGCCTATCAAAAGTGCTTGCTGAATATTTGTTGCATGAGTTAAAAGTTTAGATTCATTTTCCTGTTTATTTCCAAGATATAAATCAAAGTATGTATACAGGATCTGATTATCTCACCACAGCCAAAGTGAATATTGAAGCAACTTAAAATAAAAATCATACATCTACACTCATTCACCTAATATCAAGGTGCACATTATTACTATTTCAAAAATAATAATAAATATTTATTAAACATTTAGCATGTGCTGTATTTTGAATGATTGTCCCTTCCAAACTCGTGTTAAAATTTAAAAATTGCCATGGATAGTATCTGGAGATGGCACCTTTAAGAGGTGGTTAGGTCATAAAGGCTCCACTCTCATGAAGTGACTAACACCATTATCAGGGGAGGAGGATCTCCCACTCTTCTGTCTCTCACCTCTCTTGGCCATTCTTCCATATGATGATGCCTTCAGCCATGTTAAGACGCGGCAAAAAGGCCCTCACCAGATTCTGGCACGTGGATATTGTACTTGCCAGCCTCCAGAAATGTGAGAAATACATTTCTGTTTAATTTATCCAGTTTCAGATATTCTGTTATAGCGGCACAAAATGGTTAGGTGTTGTTCTGATATTTTAAATATATCAATTAATATAATCTACAAAACAATCCCATAGTAGATATTAGTTTATGTCAATTTTACAAACAAGAAAACTGATCACAAAGAAACTAAATAACAAGTACACTGAGAGAAGAATGTAAGAAAATTTTGTCTGTAACATGTGTAGGAGCAGAGAGTATTACAGGTAACTAACTACCAGTTATCCAGGCTTAGTATCTGATTTCATGGAAATGCCAGCATGAAGATAGCAAATTTGAAAGAACATTTAGGTTTGGGGGTGTGCATGTGTACTTTAATGTGTTTGGTTTGGGTTTTTATGTAGAGAGACCTTTAAGATATCCAAAGAAAAATATTAGGATGGCAGTTGGCTTAGAGGTCAGAAGAGAAGCCTTGAATGAGGATATAAATCTGGGAGTCAACGACTTACAATTTATATAGTATCTAGCTATGACATGCACATGCATATTCCCACATCCTCATATGTACATACATACATACACACACTCAGATACTAATATATAGAACTATGTCATGCTGAACTATAATTGAGCCCAGCTTCTTAATTCAGAAAATACTGCCTTTTAATATTAAAGCTTGGGGATCTATATTCATTAAGTTTAGCTACTTGTAGCAGAAACCAGAATACAACTATTTCTCAGGTAACAAGTCAGGAAGAAGGTATTTTAGAGCTAGCACTGGTAAGGGCCTCAAGTTTCTTATAGTTTCCTACTCTCCCATCATAACTGTGACATTTGTATTTATTCATTGTGGTGTTACAATATTCTGGGCAGGAATAAAGAAGTGCAAAGTAGTGTGTACATCAGGAAAGCAAAGTATTTCATTTTTTCATGGCCACCCCTAGAAATAAAAGTTCCTGGGAAACCAGATTTTTTATCTGAGCATAATGTAACCCCAAATAAAATTGAGTTTATGTTTTTTAAGAAAGGGAGCGTGAATATCAGACATTTGACATGTGCTGTGATTTGAATGTGCTCCTTGCAAAATTCAAGCATTAAAGCTTAATGGCCAATATGTTAGTAGTAAGAGGTGGAGGCTTTAAGAGGGGATTAAGTCATGAGGGCTCCAGCCTTCATGAATGGCATTAGGTGGCCTTACAAAAGTACCTGATGGAGAAAGTTTGTCTCTTTTGCCCTCCACCTTCCACCATGCAAGAGCAGTATTCCTCCCCTCTGGAGGATGCAGCATCAAGGCACCATCTTGAAAGCAGAGAGCTGCCCTCACCAGACACTGAACCTGCTGGTACCTTGATAGTGGACTTATGAGCCTCCAGAACTGTGAGAAAATAAACTTCTCTTCTTTACAAATTACAAATTAGTCTGTGGTATTTTGTAATAGCAGCACAAATGGACTAAGATAGCATGTCTGCCAGAGAGTTGTTGGGCTTTAGAGCTTTAACAGAATTTGAAACTGCCTTACCACAATTTTCCAGATAAGATTAAAGTGATTTGCTCCAGGCTACATTTTGAGCAGGTAGTACTGGCAAAAAATAAAACTGGTAAAAGCAGAACCTAGGTGTGCTGGCTGGTAGTACATTTATCATATCATACTGCAATATCAATTGCCTAAAATTTTATAATGCTAGTCCACAATCTATCCCAGAGCCCTCTATGTTCCACTTAACTCCCATAGTTCTCTGCATGAATGATCATTATCATATTTATCACACTGTTCTGTAATTATTTGTTAGTGAGTCTACTTGCTCTCTAAATTAAAAACACCCTCTGGGGCAGGAATCACGAGTTATTCATCTTTCTATCCCTTTCCTATCCTCCTCCCACTCTTATTCTCAGAGAACACTCAGCATATTGTAGATGGTTAGTAAGTTTTTGTTAAATGAATTAACTTCACATAGAAGAATATAACCTCATGATTATATTTTAGTGTTGCTGATGGAAGGATATTAAACATTTTTACAGTGTTGATTTTTACCCCAACAGCCCCCAAGCCATTGACTAAAATCGTTAATACATTATCATCATCATAGTCTCAGGGCTAGTGAAAGCCATCTGATTCAGTTCCTACATTCATGTAGTCATTTTTATCATCAGAGTCAACTAAGGGCCAGAGAAGTTACATTGCCCAAGGTTACAAGATCAGTAGGTGAAAAAGACAAGGCACAGGTTTCCTTCTTCTTGGGGCTATTTAGTGTCATTATTGTTGTTTTCAGTACATCACATTGCCAAAACTTTAATGTAATGATATATTTCACTTTTATATTTCATATGTTCAAAGTCTAAAATGTGCTATGCTATTTTAAAATATTGACCCTTTGATATATCTTTGGGTGAAAATGCAAAGGTTTTCACACGTATGATATTGTATTTGAGCAACAGCAAGTGTGCCAAAATTTATTATCAAGACTGAACCTGAGTTTTTCTATTTCTAGGGATTGATACTCATAATACATCTTTAGTGTCCCTCCAGGGCAGCTTAGATAGTCTACTTTTGGTTTATAATGGAAAAAAATAGAGGTTAAAATAAAGGCCAGAGCAACTGTCAGAAAGCATTAGTTTTGCTGCTATATAAACATATCCATTTACTTAAATTATGCTGGCTCTTAGCATCCACACTTTTGCTATATGCAACACAGTTAACACTATTTTCTCAGCACTTTACTCACTTGAAAATGAGAACATGTATTTTATATGATTAAATAAATTAGACAAGGCTAGGCTATGACATATAGTTCTTGTCTCCAAGACCTAAATGAAATCAGAGAAGTCTATTAAGAGGTAGACAGCAAGCATAAAGACCATTAGGTGCAGAGCTAAACATAATCTCATGTATTTCACATAGATATTTCATATCATATATATCAAATCTGTCTTATATATTTATAGTAATCTTCATCTTTTTGTTACTAGTAGTCATGTAAGCCCTATTTCCCCTGGATATAAGTTCACTCAATATAAATTTGTTGAATAAGAATGATTTTATATTTCTTTTTCTATTCAATGCAACCTACCGTGCGAGTGAAAAATTTGGAAGTTGTCTGAACAATGAGAAATAGTTGGGTAAGTCAAACAGAATCAACTGGAGTTTGCATGTGAGGGTTATGCCCCTAATCTGTTTAAAGAGTTAGAGCCTGGGATTCTGTTTAAAATATATATTCTTACTTCCATACTTGACCCTATTTGATCCTCTCCAAAATCTCGTAAGTTAAAAAAACAAGAGCAGGTTTTCTTATTTCTAGATGATGAAAATTAGGCTCAGGAAAGTTCTACAGCCTATCTAAATTCTCATAACTACCAAGTTACAAAATTGGAAAGTCAGAGGGAATAAAATCCAGAGAATTCTGATTTGAAATTCTGGGCTCCTTTTACTTCACTACATTTTCCTGTCGTTAGAAGTGAATCAGCCTGGGTTGGGGGGACAGAAACAACATACATCATAAGAGTTAAGCTGGTGTTTTATAGATTTGTTTTAAAAATTATTTTTTAAACCAAGTTTGGTTACTAAACAACTATACTCAAGACAGGTAATCACTTAAAACCTCAATCATTTCATAAACGTATGAAATATCTGAATAGTAATTAGTTCTGTTACAGAATTGCTTTGATGTGCTACATTTAATGATTATTATATTTTTAAATTTATAATTGTCTAATATCTACTTACCTGTTGCTATGGGAAAAAGAGACCTTTTTTGTTACATGTATGCCTTCTAATCCTGCCTTTATATTGCTCTGTGAAAAGCTGATTAGGAGCAAAGTCCATTAAGATATATATTAAAGGAACTGTGGGAAAATCAGTCAGAAAACCAACATAGGAAATTAAATGGGAAATAAATTTTTTAACATCTGTTCATTCTTTTTAAATTGTATACATTTCCTTTGCAAAAAGATTTTACAAGTCAGTTATAAACATGTACCAAGAAGACTTATTGTGAATAATTCAATACCTTCTTGCATACACCACTGCTCTCTCATAACCAACCTGCCCTCCAAATAATATTATGTAGACTACCACTATATTTGTATTTGTTTAGTGCTTTAACAATTTTTTCCCATACATTATCTTTTTTTTTTTTTTTTTTTTTTTGAGATGGAGTTTCGCTCTTGTCACCCAGGCTGGAGTCGAATGGCACAATCTCAGCTCACTGCAACCTCCGCCTCCCAGGCTCAAGTGATTCTTCTGCCTCAGCCTCCTGAATAGCTGAGTTTACAGGTGCCTGCCACCACGCCAGCTAATTTTTGTATTTTCAGTAGAGACTGGGTTTCACCATGTTGGCCAGGTTGGTCTTGAACTCCTGACCTCAGATGATCCACTCGCCTCGGCCTCCCAAAGTGCTGGGATTACAGGCATGAGCTACAGCACCTGGCCATCTTTTTGACCTCTTTATATTAGTCGTGTGTCCTTTTATGTCTACATACCTACTACATTTCACTGATCATCTCTTTGTCTAAAATGTAAGCTCAGGAGTTATTCTTATATCGTAGAACCATGTTCAGTTTTGAGAATATAAAGAGTATAACATCTTAGCTAAGCAAGAAGATAAATGTCCTGAGCATCATGCAATTAATTTCATGACAAATATATCATAAATCATCCAGAATCTCCTCATTTTCTTATACCACAGAGACTTAAGAATTTCAGAAAGGTAGTGATGTTATCATCATCCTTTGGTATTCAAAGCTGATTCTTGTTACCAATATCCTTATCTCTATCTCACGTTGCACCTGAAAAATGTTTGAAACTCTTGGCCCCACACAGACCAAGTCCTGTAACTGTTAATGGCTGTCATTTAAGGGTCTGTGCACCTCTATTTTTCATGCCAAGAGCTTTAATTAAACTTTTGAACTCTAAATGCCAGGTTAGTTGATCTGCTGCTATTCTTCCTCCTTTGTAGAGCTCAATTTCTCTGCTCGAAATTATGTAACTTTGTAATGTTTCTTCCATTCATCTTCATCCATCCACACATTCCAGTATTTGTGACTCCCCTGACCACTACTCTAACCAAAATCTGCTTTATGGAATTAGTATATAAATATTACATAAATTATTTTGTAAATTTAAGGCACCTTACCCCAAGTGTTTTAATAGCATGGTAACTCTAATTCTGGAATGAAAGACTCTTGAAGATATTGAAGGCATCAAATGAAAAGGAAAAATTTATAAGATGGTAGTGATGAAAAAAGTAAAGAGCTGAGAGCTTGGTTCTGGAGTACAAATTTGGCTGATTCCTTATCCAGATTAGAATCTGATCCTAAGAGCATTTTTCTCTATTCTTATCCTCTGACAGACATTCTAGAAAGATTAAGGGTGAGATCTTTGACACTTTAATTTAAAGCCAAAAAGCAATATTTGCGTTAAGAAGAATAATGTCAAACTCAGTAGCAAATGCAAAACATTTCAGCTATTTTATATCATTTAATGCTAGAAATATTCTGAAGAAGGAAATATATTCTTGGAAAAGAAAATATTGGAAATAGAGACATCCCTGGAAAAAAAGGTAATATAATTTTTAAAGTGCCTAATTCAAAATGATTCAAAAGGCACAGAACATTTTCTCCTTTATCATTTTGCCTACATTCTAAAATGAAATCTTGCCATTTTTATTGTACTTAGAACGAGTATTAGATATGTTATTAAAATGTCAACCTAGAGATAAAAATGGGTCAAAGGCACCACCTTGATTTTTATCATTTTATGCCTTGAAAATTACAACTTAAAATATACAGTTAATAATCTTCCTAATGGACTACAGAAATACCAGTTATGTATATATCCCTTCTGATATACACTCTGTGGCACAGTGTATCTCCCAGATATATACTATCCTACATATGCTTTTTACAATGTAACATCAACACTTCAGTCAAGAGGTGAAGTCTATTAAATATATCTCATTTCTTTCTCTTTCCTTTTCCTCATTCTCTGACTTCTCTCTTTTATCTTCAGCCACTCTTGGAACCCAGCCAGCCACTCTGCTGTCAGCAAGTCCACACTAGCCATGTAGAAAAATAATACGGAAAGTTCCACGTGGAGAGAAACTAACTCCCCCATTCAATAGCTAGTCAAAACAACCAAGGATAAGCAATCCTTCAGATGATTCCAGCTTCTAGCTATTGGGTCTTCCAACTGAGGCCCCAGATACTGTGGAAGAGAGGTAGGCTATCCCCTTTGTTTCCTATCCAAACTCTTAACCCACATGATCCATCAGGATAATAAATGGTTGTTTTCCTCAAATACATTTTATATAATTTGTTATAGAGTCAAAGTTAACAGAAACATTATCAAATTAGAACTAAGTACTTCGTGTTTTTGTTTTCTACTCTTGGCTTTTGTCATGAGTGCAATTTTTGATTATTATTATTTTTTTAAATAATGAAGCAGAGTATTATGTCATCTACTTCATTCCTTCCTTGATTCTGAATCTCCTAGCCAGGTTCAATACACTTCCAGAGGCAGCACATGGCACAACCATATTTCAAGACTAAATGAGCGATTTAGAAACAACATGGGAACATATTTTGCAACCCTATCTGTGTTAGTACCCAGATGTAGAGACATTCAACTTATATCAACATACATTCAGGCCGGGTGTGGTGGCTCATAACTGTAATCCCAGCAGTTTGGGAGGGCAAGGCCAGAGGATCACTTGAGGTCAGGGGTTCAAGACCAGCCTGGCCAACATGATGAAACCCCATCTCTACTAAAAATACAAAAATTAGCCATGCATGGTGGTGTGTGCTTGTAATCCCAACTACTCCAGAGGCTGAGGTGAGAGAATTGCTTAAACCTGGGAGGCGGAGGTTGCAGTGAGCCCAGATCATGCCACTGCACTCCAGCTTGGGCAACAGAGTGAGAATCCATCTCAACAACAACAAAAATACATTCATTGAGTATCTGTATGTGCAAAAGAAAAAAAAAAATGAGGCGATTTATGTTAAGTAATTTGTACAAGGCATGCACTATTAGTTTCTTAAAAATGTACAACAATCTTATTACATAGGGCATCACCACAGATGTGACTCAGAGAAGTTAAATAAGTTTTAAGATCTAACTACCAGTTGTTGGTAGAGTCAAGATTCAAACTCATATCTGCATTATGACAAATATATGACTTTTGCACCTTACCTTGTTTCTGTAATGGGATAATAATAGTAACAATGTCAGTGTTTGTCACATAAATTCAATGAAATTCATGGAAGTTCTCTAGAACATAGTAAACAATAAATATTAAAAATTAATGGTATTTTTATTATGTCATTTTTTTCTTTTCTACTTGGTGCTAGATATTGTAAAAAATAAAACTTAGTAACAAGTAGTCTTTACCTTCACTATATTTGCAATATAGTGTTGGGAGTGTTAAGTTGGATCTATAGTGGGTTAGGCATTGTACAAATACACAAATAACTGTAATGTAAAATAAATTGTAATAAATGACTTAAGACAGGTATAAGAAAATGACTATATTCAGTTGAGATATCAAGAAATATTTTATGAATACTATGGTGCCAAAGATGAATCTTGATGGTTAAGATTTTATTTAAACAGAGAGGAAGAGATACTAATTTCATGTAGAAGGAACCTCATAATGAATGGATATGCAAACATTGGGAAATTTCTCTAAAAATTCTACAAAGTTTAGTATTCCTGGAGAAAAGAGCTCATTAAATTTTTAAGATGGAAAGATTGGATATGTTTATAAGCTAGGGGAAGGAGTCAGTAAAAATTTTAAGAATAGAGACAGAAAAATGGCTATTCTAAAAACAGTAAGAATGGAATGGGTCGAGGAAGGTGGGAATGCAATTGTCCCTGAAAAGCAAGTGAAGCACCTCATTCTCAGAGACTGTAGAAAACTGGGATTATAGATTAGGTGACTGTGTATGAAACAGTAGGGAGTGGAGGAAGAATGTATATGACAACTTCAAATCCTCAGTTTGATAGGAAAGGAGATTGTCTGAGTGGTGGAAGAAAAGAGGGCCCGAAGAGGATGCAGAAGGCTTAGAATGGTTTTGAAACTGAATAAGCAATTGAATAAGGATACATGCAAGGATTGAAAGTATTGTTCCCATGGTAAGTACTTATTGTTTATCTCCCATGCGTTAGATTTTGAAAGCACAATAATAAACAAGGTAGACACTGACTACACCTTCAAGACAGAGATTAGGTAAGTAAATGAAAAAATTACCATTCAATGTGATTACTGTTCAGGAACTTTGAATGGAAAGGTGTCATTTGAATATCAATAGGCATTAACCAAGCAATGAGAGAAAGAGGAGTAAAGAGTGCTGCAACACACGGCCTACTATATGCAAAGACCCACAATTACAGGAAGTCTGGTATATTCTATTTCACTGAGTATAGTGCCCTCTGGAAGTTCAGAGAGATACAGTTGAGGTGAGGAGAGGAGAGGCTAAAGAATAAGAAGGGAGGGCCTGACTATGTTGGTCTTTATATAGTACAGCAAGGAGTTTGGACTAAGCTCCCAAGACATTAGAGAAACGCTGTATGGTTTTATACAGGAAAAAAATCAACTCAAATCTGCATTTTGAAAGATGTCTTGGTTAAAGCTCTCCATGGCAAAAAAAAAAAAAGGAACAGAATACTGCTAGAGCTGACTTAAGCAAAAAGAAGAAATTTATTAACTATATATTATACTGTTTTTCAACCTTTTCCATATCCTGGCACAGATGGAAAATGATAATATTTATACAGCACCCTGGGGAAAACAGACAAGGCTGCTTGTGGCAGGAGGCAAGCAGCCTGGGGACTCCAGCTGCCCTGAGGCTAGGGGGTCAGTATCTCAGCATACATCTGCAACAGACCAGCTGGAGAGCTCAGAGCCACTACATGAAATTATAGACTCAGGGATAAATCATGCAAGCAGAGACTGGCTGAGCCTCATGAGGCTAGCAACTTTAAAGCCATCAGAAGTCAGGTCTCTTTTCTCAGCCTCTCTCTCTGTCTAGGGCAATGTGGTTCTATCTCTGCTCCTTTTGGTATATAGATGCTTCCTTGTGCACATGGCTGAATCTGCCTCATATCTCCCACATATGCAAGTTCTTCCAGTTAAAGTATCCAATAAAAAAAACTAACAGTCCTTAATGTTAACTCCACATTCCCAAGAAAAAGAATCTGATTGAACCAGTTGTCTATTCTGTCTGCATCTTTTGTTATCAGTAAGAAAGATGTCATATAATAAACATAGAGCCATGGAGGCCCCACTGCCATGTGACTGGAGGTAATTTCTGAGAAGAGTTGCAGAAGTGGGCAGACTCTTGAGACCTCAGAAGAGTACTCTGGCTACAATAAGAAGCATGTCTAAAGAAAAGACTATATGGGATTCGTGGAGATGCATTGAGAAGCTGTTCCAGCAAGCCAGGAAAAGTTCAGAATGGCCAAGGCAAGAGTAAGAGTATTAGTAATACAAGTACAGAGATTTGAGCAATAGTTTCAAGGCATAATTAATAAGATCTGGGGTTTGGTTATTCGAAGGTATAAAAAAAAAAGAGCCAGATTTCTGGCTTGAACAACCAGGTGAAGGGGATGGCATCTTTCACTGATCGGGGACATGTGGGAGGAATAACAAGATTGAGAGACAGAAGAGTTTCACCATTGGATTGATATGTCCAATAGGCAGCTGGTTAGGAGATATTGGAGCTCAGAAGGGCCATCTAAGAGGAATATAAATGTGGGAGTTTTTAAAATAATGACTAAAGTTTTGGAGTGAAATTGTGCAGGTACAGAGTTTAGGATGAGAATAAAAGCTGAGAAACAGTGGAAAGGACCCCAGGAAAAAAACATAGTTTGAGAAGTGGTCAGAGTAGGAGAGGCCTCCAAAGGAGATTGGGAAAGAGTACCAAGAGGGGAGAAGAAAGCACAAGAAAGAAAGAGGAAACTGAAAGAAAAAAGGAAGGATTTTTTTCTACAAATAGGAAGAAAACAGTAGTGCCAAATGTTGCTAAGAAGTAAAATAGAATATAGAATAAAAAGAGCTCCATGGATTTAGCAATAAGTGCCTTGGCAAGGAAGCCATCTAAATAGAGGAGTGACTACAAAAGCCAAAATAGAAAGTATTTAAGAGTAAATGGGAGATAAAAAAGTAAAGCTTTAGCAAGAGTCATGGGAAATTTGGCTGTGAAAAGGCAGAGAGATATGCCAATAATCAGAGAGGGTTATAAATTGAGGGAGTGTTTTGTTTTGTTCTTAAATATGTCGTATTAATTCCATACAATGGTGTATCTGGCAGGCATCTCCAAGCTAAAGAGTGGAGATGAAATGGTGGCAGTAACAAAAAGCGTGCCAAATCTTTTCTACCTGTGCCTAAAAATGCAGAGGATAATGCTGAACTGCAGGATTTAGAAGTTCATTCTCTGGTCACTGAATGTGTCAGGTCAATGAAGCCTTCAAGGTGCCAACAGAGATCATGGTCAGGTGGACCCATATATGAACTCCACCAACACATTGAGAGGATCCTTGCTGGAAAGGAACAGGCTGTTCCTAAACCAAAATCTGGTGTTTCTCAGAAGAAAAAGATAACCCAAAAGGAACTAAAGAAGAAAAATTTAGGACAGGAAATACAAAGCACACAATTAATGCAAATAAAAACAAAATAAGAGGGAAGGATAGGTGACAATTGATAGGAAATATGAGATAGAGATGTGTGTGTGTGTGTGTGTGTATGTGTCTGTGTGTGTGTCTGTGTGTGTGCATGTTGTATTGCTTTTATAGAATAGGAGAGAACTAAGAATTTAGGAGAACTAAGAATGGGAGAAAACTAAGAATTTAGGATTATGCCCAGGACATAGTAGATACTCAATACATGTAGTAATGAAAAAAAGAAAAAGAAAGGAAGGTAAGGAGGGAGGAAGGGAGGCAAGGAGAAAGGGAGGAAAAGAAGGAGGCAGGGAAGGTGGGAGGAAGAAAAGGAGGAAGGAAGAGAGGAAGGAAGGAAAGGAAGGAAGGGAGGGAGGGAGGGAGGGAGGGAGGAAGGAAGGGAGGAAGGAAAAGTGTCTGCAGGCTCAATACTGGGACTCCCTGAAAGTTGATGTCATTGAAGGTATACCAAAAAGAATAAATACATAATGGACCAAAATCCCAGTGTAGATTGAAAAGTATGATGTATAGAACCTATACATTTATTTTTAAAACGACTGAAATGTGGCTTTAATAGGCAAAAGATTTCTAAAGAGAAAAATATACATAAAAACAAGGATGATAATATCTGAAATAGTAAGACAAGCCCCAGAAAACAAAGGCTGATAACACCAAAGATAATTGTAGTGTCTTTAGAATGGTGCTGCTGGGGTGAGCTGAGCTACTCCTCCTTGGCTTTCATAAACAATAAAGTAAAAGTAAAACATAGTTCCCAGAATCTGTTGGCTATTTAGACAAGAAGCTAAACTATAATCTCTAATGAAATCCAGATGTGACAGAATGTTGAATTGGACTGTTTCACTCCATTTTGGGGCTGAAGCCTCAAAATAATAAAAATCACATTCGAATTTAGGTACAGCTAAAAATGCATGACTTCAAAGGAGTAGTCAAAAACCAGTTTTGTGATTGTTAATCTCTTATCCTCATTTAGTGCATAAAAGATTTGGAAGTTTGAGAGCAAAGTTGGATAAAAAACGATTTGCGTAGCGAGTTAATGTTCTCTGGGATTTCCTCCCCAAGAGGGAGAAGTCAGAGAAGAGGTGTCTCTTTCTCACTTCATTCCTGGGAAATAGGGTTTCTTGAACACCATGAGGAGAGTTTGATGTTTCCCTGGTGCTTCAGGTGACACAGCAAGTGGCTGTCTAAGAAATCAAGGTTCATAACAGTGTAGTGAACTAAGTGCCCTGGGAATGGAGAAAGGGGGACAAGACTGCACTGAGTCTGGCCTGCACTCCATGTTATTATGGCAAAGGGGATGAATGTTTCCTATGGACCAAATGTGGGTCTCTTTCAACAGAGAAAACACAAGCATTTTTAAGACCATCCCTTAAGGTATAAAATAACTTGACCAGAAAGAATTTGGAGGTACTCTTCTGGAAGCAGAGGGGACTCTAGGGACAATATAAGAAATCAGTTCAAGAAAAATGTTACTTCTGTCAAGGCTACTACTCATGAGAAATCCTCAAAGACTGTGCTCCTCTGTGGAACTCACCAAAGTGATACATGATGAAAACGATTGCAGTGCTCAGAAAGCGGTGACACCAAACAGCTTAAATTCAAGAATACATCTTGAATGTTTTCTCTGAGTGAAATTTTTATGCCCTTCTTAATTTTACCTCCTTTGATCTCATCCATATGCCAATCGTGGAAGGGTCAGAAACTGTTAGAAAGATAGAAAAGGGGATGGAGTTTCTAGATTGGGAAAGAGAATCGTGCCAAGCTTTTTTCTTCATTTCTCACTTCAGGAGACCAACCTGGGTAGTTCCAAGGAGAAACAAAACTAACCTAATACTAAATTTGAAGTGTTAATTATTATACCTGAAAGAATATATTAATTATGGGAATGAAACTGTGATCTCTGCCTTGAAGTGGCTGGGAGACTTTTCATTATTCTGTGTGTGACTGGGATGTCATGATTTTGGTTTGCCCAAGATTTCGTCAAGGGGCAGGCTAAGTACCAACCCCATGCAATAGGTCTGAACAGTGAACAAAGGGGAAAATCAAGTGGTTTCTCATTGTCCCACAAGAGCCTCTTCTTCATCAAGATGTCTACATGGTATTCATAATCCACTCACTACTTGTTCTCTTTTCCCAGGCAATAGAAAAACAGACATGTCTAGTATCTTAAAAGTTTTACCTGTCTTTAAACTTGAATTTAAAAAAGCAATAAAGGGATGAAAAAAATCAGGTGAAACCTGAAGTAATTTTATTTTATACAATATTGAAACAGGTTGTTTTCATTTATTTTCTAGAAGAAGAGAGTTAGAGAAAGTTTGTAGGAGAACTATATGAAATGATAGTTCTATATGATATAATCTTCTGTGATATAATCTTCTGTGCAGAATATAACCATACATACATGAATCACTTTCCTCCTTTAATGCTATTTTAATGCTTATTCTAAAAACATATTTTATTAATTAAATCAGCTCAGTGAAACACATTTGTTAGGAGAATAGTTATTATGTAAAATATTAATGTTAAGCGCTATCTCTGCTCTGGCTAACTGCGGTTTCACAGACTAAATTATTTGTTCTAGGTAAAGTCCTATGTTGTTCACTTTCTCCTAATACAAGCCTAAATTATAGAATGCTGATATCCATGAGAAATACTTGAGGAAATGAAAGCAAATATCTGGAGGTGAACTAAATTCTCTCCCTATGCAAGGCAACCAACAAAATACTAAAGTTGAATGTTAGAATTTGAGGAGTCTTCCCTATCAAAATCAAGCACTGACATTCATGCAGTGACTGCTGTGGGCATTTGAAAATCAAGCAGGTTGGCATTGACTGAGCCATTCTTGCAGTAGAATGTTTCTGCCATGTATTTTTCACCAACATTTTTTGTAGAGGTCATTTAAGGCTTTAAATCTTAGAGAAGTAAAAAGTAAGTTTAATTTTTTTTCCTGTGACAGATACACTAGTTCAATTTTTCACCTGAGGCACAATGCTCTCTTTTATTTCTCTTTTCTTATTGTGGTAAAAACATTTAACATGAAACCTACCCTCTTAACAAAACTTTTTTAGTGTACAATGCAGTAGTGTTAATTTTAGGCATTAAGTTGTAACTCAGATCATTGGAACTTATTCATCTTGCATAACTGGAACTTTGTATCTTTTAAATAGCAACTTTTCATTTCTCCCTACCCCTAGCCCCCAAAAATCATCATTCTACTCTCTGCTTCCATGAGTTTGACTACACAAGATACCTCATATAAGGGGAATCATGTGGTATTTGTCCTTCTTTTACTGGCTTATTTCACTTAGCACAGTGTCAAGGTTCAACCTTGTCATCTCATATGGCAGGATTTCCTTCTAAGGTTGAATAATATTTTATTGTATGCTATATTTTCCTTATTGATTCGTCTGGTCAGCGGGCTTTTAGGTTATTTTTGCATCTTGCCTATTTTGAATAATACTGCAATGAACATGGCAGTGCAGGTATCTCTTTAAGATAATCGTTTAAATTCTTTTGGATATACACCCAAAACTGGGATTGCTATATCATATGGTAGTTCTATTTTAAATTTTTTGAGAAATCTCCACACTGCTTTCCATAATGGCTGTATCCTTCTGTATTACCACCCATGGTGTATAAAGGTTTGAATTTCCCCACATCCTCACCAATGCTTGTATTTGTTTTTGAATTGCTATCCTGACAGTGTGAGGTGAAATGTCATTGTGGTTTTGATTTGCATTTCCTTGATTATTAGTGATGCTGAGCATTTTTTCATATGCCTGTTGGCCATTTGTATGTCTCCTTTGGAGAAATGTCTATTCAAATCCTTAGCCCATTTTTCAAATGGGTTATTATTTTTTTATTATGCGTGTTTTTTTTTTTTTTTTTTTTTTTTTTGCTACTGGGTTGTAGGAATTCCTTGTATATTTTGGATGTTAATTCCTTATAAGATTTACGGTTTGAATATTTTCTCCCATTCTATGTTCTCTTTTCACTTTATTGATTGTTTCCTTTGCTGTGCAGATGCTTTTTAGTTTGATGTAGTTCCCCTTGTCTAATTTTGCTTTTTTTGCCTGTGCTTTTAATGTCATATCCAATTAATCATTTCCAAGGCTAATGTCATGAGGCTTTTCCCCCGTGTTTTCTTCTGGGAGTTTTATAGTTTCAGGCCTTACATTTGAGTCTTTAATCTATTGTGAGTGGAGTTTTATTAATGTGTAAGATTAAAGTATATTTTCATTTTCTCTTCTTGTGGATATCCAGTTTTCCCAACACCATTTTTTTTTTTTTGAAGAGACTAGCCTTTTCCCATCATGTATTCTTGGAACCCTTGTCAAAGATCAATTGCCTGTATATGCATGGATTTATTTCTGGGCTTTCTATTTTATTCCATTGTTTTAAATGTCTGTCTTTATGCTAGTACCATACTTTTTAAATTACTGTAGCTTTGTAATATATTTTGAAATCAGAACATGTGGTACCTACAGCTTTGTTCTTTCTTGAGATTGTGTTGGCTATTTAAGGTCCTTAATGGCTCTAAATGAATTTTAGGATAGATTTTTCTCTTTCTGTAAATAATGCCATTGGTATTTAAATAGTGATTGCATTAAATCTGGAGATTATTCTGTGTAGTATGGCCATTTTAATAATATTAAGGCTTTGAATTTTAATAATATTAAGGCTTTCAGTCCAAGAACACAGGATTTTTTTCTATTTATTTGTGTCTTCTTTAACTTCTTTTATCAATATTTTATAGCTTTTAGTGTAAAAGTTTTTCACTGTCTCTGCTAAGTCTATTCCTAAGTGTTTTAGGGTTTACTACATGTAAGATTATGTCATCGGAAAACAGAGATAATTTTCTTCTTTTGCAATTTGGATGCCTTTTATTTATCTTTCTTGCATAATTGCTCTGGCTAGGACTTCTATGACTATGTTGAATAGAAGCAAGAGTGGATAGTTTATCTTGTTCCTGATCTTAGAGGAAAAGCTTTCAGTTTTTCACCATTGAGTATGATGCTAACAGTGAGCTTTTGATGTATGGCCTTTATACTTTCCCTTTGCTGAGCCTGTGGGGGATGGGTTATGGTGACTGTGTGCTAGGCCAAACATCATTTTTATTCTCATTCTCCCCCCAGGCATTTAGAATAGGCTATATCCTATAAGTGCTTTGACATGAGAGAGATAAGAGCAAGTACCTTCGGAAACCCCTGAAAATTTTGAGGCATTGCATATGCAGTCCAATTATTTCCCTCCCCAGGGAGAAGCTGGGAACTAGGGGTTTTCTTCTGATCTTCTGGTCTTCTGCCAATAGTAGAGGTAATGGTGAGATGATATCTTGAACTTTCCTACTGGTTTCAATGTGGCGAATTTTGCCCTGTACAAAAGGGCAGTGGAAGAGTGCAAGAGCCTCTCAACTAGTCTATGGACTTCTCACAAAGGAAATTTGTACATGTATTGTTGAATTGGTGTATTCTTTGGGTGAACGAGAGTCCAACTTTATTTTCTGCTATCTTACTGATGTCATTCCTTCCATAATGCTTTCTTAATTCATTCCATAATATTTGTGTTTCTATGATGCTGAATTTTTTCCTGAGTTTGAATAACGGAGTAAAAGGGAAAGCTACAGTAATAATGTTTCTTATAATAATTTTCTTACTTGAAAAATTAACTACAAATATTATATATTATGCCTACTTAAACAAAGTCTTGCCTGTCTTATTAGAAATTTCTTTTAATATGTTTTCTTTCAATTGTAGTTGTTCTTTAATGCTATAAAGTAGAAAGGACAAATATTATGGTCAAGGGGCCAACTGGGAACAGAATTTAAACTGACCTGAATTCAAAAGCCTGATCTAAACTCCAAACAAGTATTCTTTTTTATGTTCTACTAAATGGAAACACTTCTTATTCATCATAAATCTAGAAGTCACATGTTCAGTCTCTACTTCTAAAATCCATTTCTTAACTTGACATGGGGTAGGAAAAGTACAGAGGCAGTGTTTCTTATTACCACTTAGCAGTGTCTCTGGGAAGAAGTTAATAACTGCTTAGCTTGGAGTTTTTATCTTCTTCCAGAGAATGCCTTTGCATGGAAGCAATAAAGTAACTTCCCTCTAATCATAAGAAATAAAATATACACACAGCACTGGAACTAGGAGCCCATTTATTTCCTCTTTCTTGTTTTCTCAATTCATACTCCCCAGAAAAGGAATATATAACACCCACAACCACAGAATGCATCTCTTATTCAAAATGGAACCAAGGTCCTCCTTTAAGTACCAATATCCTTGCAATGGCAGTTACCTCCCTACTCAGTAAGTCATTTTATTGCTAGGATGTTGAGAAAAAAATTCACCTTAAAAGCTCTGCTCCACACCAAAAAACATTAGAAATTTCATGCCAGAAACTTGAGTACTTTGTGGCCCATGAAGTTGGAACTCTATGTTTCCAAAATTGTATTGTAATTTATGCCCTCAAAGACTTAGTTTTTAAAACAAAAATTTGATATGGTTCTACAGGAATTCCTTTGGGCCTCTTCCCTTTCTTCTTCGCTTTCCTACTGCATAATGCATGTCAGATTGTTCACAGAAACTCTTGGACGAGCTGTGCTATTTACCGTGTTGCCTTATTTTTCATGCCTACCACCTGTTAAAGCCCTGTGATTTCAGATTGTTCATTCATTTCATATGTTACCTCTGTTAATTATAAGCAACAAAAATAAAGGCAAGCATCATTTCTGAAGGCCTTGATTATAGTATGAAGTGGGAATTTAGTAGTTAACACAAGAGACATGGGCCTTGTCATTTATGTCCGAGTAGAAGAAAAAGATGTTAAACCACCATTGATATTAATTATTTGAGTACAATTGAGGGAAGTGCTATGAATGGTGATATGCGGGACTGTGAAAAGGGCATAATGGTGAATCTGTGCTAATTTGGAGTGCTGGGTGTCAGGGAGTCAATGGGACAGGGGCAATCCAAGAAGAAGAGATGACAATGTGAGGAGCATGAATGGAAAGTACTGATGCACTTCAGGAAATGAAATAAATCATGGTAACTAAAGTGGGTGTGAAGCTCTAGGATTCCACAAGTTGTTACTAGACTGGGGAAAAAACAAACAGGAGGGGGCATTTGTTTTAAACTTTACATACCCCACAATGTTTGCACTTGCAGTGATGGATTATTACTGAATGGCCCCAGCAGCAGTTTCATCAAGTCTTGTAGCTTTGTGTGACTGTGCTCATTTAGATAAGTGCATTCTCAGTTTTTCTGTGAGATAGGGGAGGTCAATGATAAAAGGTGAACAGTGTATCACACAAAAGGGAGGACAGTAGATTGATGACATAAACATCTCCCTCTCAAATTGCCTACCGCAACCTCTTCTTATTGTCAATGATTGGCCATTAAAGGTGACTAAGCTCTATTTGTGCAATACAAAATTGTGGGGAAATTTTTATTCTAAAGAAGGTATTTTTGTGTGTCATGACTCAGTTTCTCTCATGCTGATTTGCTGTTGCTATAAATGTTGCTGAATAAGGATTATGTAGATTAGAATTGAATTACATTGTGAATTTTTCATATTTTTGTGATTTTTCCTTCATTTGTTATTACTGTGAATTGTATGCTTGTATTCTCCCAAAAATGTATATATTGAAACCTTAATCCCCAGTGGGATGGTATTAAAAAGTGAGGCCTTTGGGAAATAATTAAGTCATGATAGTGAAAGAGTCATGATGGGATTAGTGCCCTTATAACAAGAGAAATGAGAGAGCTTTCTTCTTTTTCTGCTCTCTGCCATGTGAGAGTGGATACAAGAAGATAGTCTTCTGCAAACCAGGAAGCAGGCCTTCAACAGACACTTGCTATGCCAGTACCTCGATGTTGGATTTCCCAGTCTCTATAACTGTGAGTAATAAATGTTTCTTGTTTAAGCCACCCGTCTATGATAATTTGTTATAATAGCCAAAATGGACTAAGAGGGTTATTTATTATGTCATTTGTTTTAAGCTTCATCAATGTTTACATTGTCCAAAATGTCAGATATTCCAGTAAGGTAATTTTTGAAGACAAAGTTGAGATGGTAGAGGAGGATTTTAGGCCTAGGCTTATGGATAATAAGAATTATAAACTTCTAAGTCATTTCACTGTACTAGTGCAAAAAGGAACACAAAACAATTTCATTACAATAAAAAATAGTTATCAATGGGTTTTACATGGATTGTTTATCCAAGTTGTATTCTATGGTGCAGGTGCATCATTTGCACATCATTTCCTGCATCATTTGCTGCAGGAAAATTAAAAAGACATGAGTACAAATCATAGCCATTTTATAGGTAAAGTTGTTGATTATTTCAAATTGCTATTGGAATCTCAGAATAAAAGTGAAATTTTGTTTAAAAAAGTCACATTTAGTGAAAAGGCTCAGGAAGCAAGTTATTTAGTAATTAAATATGTTGCCTAAAAATATGAAAAAATTGATGTACTTGATGAGAAACTAATAATACTAGCATAGACATTTATAGTGAGGAAAATGATAGGAAGAGTTGCAATATGAGAATTTGAAAAGGTTCTATATTACGTGGTATGCTAAGTTATCATATTGTTGACATGCCACAGGATACTAAAGAACTTTGGGGTAATAAACAGCACATCTTCCCAATGCAGGTTGACGACTCAACAGATTTCATCAATAAGTGTCTTGTTGTAGCATTTGTATCATTTCTAAACGGTGGTGAAATCCAAGAAAACTTTTTTCTACTGTACCTAGCTTACCCAAACAGCAAATGCCAAGATCTATTTAATGTTGTGCCATCATATATGGAAACAAAAGGCCTGTCCAAGAGGACCGTGTTGGCATCTATGCTGATAGCACCATGCACCTATTGTGAAAAAAATGAAAATCCTAATGTTGTCATATTCATTGCCTTCTTTACTGAAAGATGCTTCTTCAAAAACTCCTCAACATGAAATAAAAAAGTCCTATGTGATGCTATTAAAATGGTTAACTTTATTAAACAAGACCAGTTCACTCAATAATTTTTGGAAATCTGATCAAAGACATCGTAAGTCTGCTCCCTACGGAAATCCGTATACTTAATAGAGAAGGAGTTCTCTGTAGGGAGTTTGAACTGAAAGCTAAATTGCAGGAACACTTGCAGAAAGAACACAGAGGCCAGATTTTATTAAGGGCGTGTATGATGAAGAATAGCTGCAGACACTAACCTGCTTAGCAAACATTTTTCATCTCATGAATCAGTTGGACAAGTCTCTGCAAGGTCCTGAAGAAAATGTTTTGATGTCAAGTGACAAGATGTTTGGCTTTAAAAGAAACAGAATCATTAGAAACAATCATGTTGAAACAGGAAACCTTGAAATGTTTCCCATGCTGCTTGGATTTGAGAGTGAGAAAGGTTATCAGTCAGTCTCTAGTCTTACTGAAATCCACCTGGAATAACCACATAACAAAATTGCCTTTTTTTCCCATCCCATTCAACACAAGTACCTGGCCAGGTGAGGACCCTTTCTCTGCCACTCGTGCTCAGTCTAAGAACTTCATTTTTTAATATTTCTGAAATGAAAAGCAAGCACGTGTTTTCCATTATTTTAGTCTATGCATGTGTAGGCCTATAACAGAGATCAAGAAACTAATGTACATACATAAAAGTTTTATTAACTGTCTAGGCCTACATTTGTGCCTGATATGTGGCTCAGTAAGAAAATGTTTTCAAAGTCTTATATAAAATGATGCGTAAGCTATATTTTTATTCCTAGTTCTTTCTCTTACGGTTTTGATAGCCTTACTATTCAACATTGCCAGTAAATTTTCATGTTGAAATAACATTAATTAAAATCAGTTTATAATATTTAATTAAGTGAAATTTACAAAGCCAATTCTCAGAAAAATTAAATCTCATTTTGGCCCAAACCAATTATTTAAAAGAAACTTATTATGGTTTGTCTTATAATTTTTTTTAATTTATGAAAATGAGTGAATGATAATTTCAAACAGTAAGATAAACTTAACTGTTTTTTTTTTTAAGGAAAATTTGGATAAAAGGTCACTTTTATCTTTTAATAAAGAAAAATGTACAATTATTCTTGTATGTTCAATATAGCACATAACAAATCTCATTAGCATTTTAAATAGGAAAAATTATAGTACAGCATTTAGGCATACTTGGATATATTTTTTTAAATCAACCATAAAATTATTAAATAAAGAAAAAGCTAGTTTCCTTTACCTACAGGCTGGCTTGCATTAGAGTTAGAGCACTTGTAGAGAGGTAGAACAACATGACAGTAGGAGAATATACTGGCCAAAATAAGCAGATCCACAAAAAAAAATCGTTCTTCACTCAAAAAGCACTGACAATTTTAATGAATTATTTTATGTACAATTTATGTCCACACTAACATGCTATGAGCTGTAGATATAATATCTTTATATAGGATTTTCTGAAATATAAGAAGTATTTCAAGGCATCTCAGAGATAAAAACATTAAGAAAGGCTGGGCTAGTACAGAGCAAGTAGAAGGTTGACATATACTAGATGAGGCTCGGGCTATAGGTAATGACAAGGTCTGATGTGGAGCTAAAGAAAAGTACATATATTAGAAACTCATTAAAACCAAGAGAACTTGGCCCTATATTGTACATAGAGGAGAGGTTAGGGTTAAAAGGTGTAAAAAATGAGTTCTATGTTTGTGGTTTACAAGACTGAATGGATAATTGTACAATATGAGGTTCTAGTGAATGTTAGAAAAAGTCCAAGCTTGGGAGATAAGATCAATTGTTCAGTTTAGGCATATTCATTTTGAGGCACCTATAAGACATGAGAAGGAAATGTGATAAAGGTGTTTGGATAGATAGACCTAGAGCTCAGAGTAAAGGTTTGAACTAGAGAGATCATGTTGAGATTCTTTTTGATACAAGGGTCAGTCAGTTACAGCTCTGATGAAATGACATGGAGAGAAGGCATTGAATTAGAAAAGATGGGAGCCTCAGAATGACCACTGAGGATTGAATAAGGGACAGACAGAAGGAACGGCCAGAGAAGTATTGGGGGAAGTAAGATGACCGTGGTGCCCTAGAAACCAAGAACGAAGAAGGTTTCAAGAAAGAGAAAGTGGTTAGCAATGTTGCACACTGCTAAGGGAACAAGACTAGTCAGGACTGAGCATCTTGCCCACTAGACTTTTCTAACAAGGAAGTAAAAGTCGGCATAAATATGAAGAGGTGTGTTGAAGTTGTAGGTGCCCAAGCAAAATCAGGTGAGGAAAGAAGTAGGGAATGAGCAAATGGGATGCAGCAACATAAGAAAACCACGAGAAGTTAGGTTGTGGAGAGTAGAGAGATAGAGGTTAGTTGGTAAGCCTTTCCTTAACATTGGAAGACCTGAAATGAGGGTGCGAATGGGGGCCTATATGCTGTATTTCTAAATATTTAAATGTTATAAATCAAGTGAACACAGTGTTAAATAAAAGGTCTATCATCCTGCCTTTTAAAATGTGTCTTTATAGGAATCTGGAAGGCCAGGTAGCACCAAACAGCCATTCACACTTAGAAATTTTTGGTCTCTTCAGATCTGTGCACTAGAATGTCCAGCATGAGGAGTGATAGCCCCAAGCCTCTGTCGCTGGCCAGTGATTGGTTCTTTCTCTCTGGTCCCATGAGGTACCTCACAGTCCTGCATGAGGACACCGCTGCCTGAATGTCCAAGCTGTCTCCAAGCTCTCCTGAAAATTGCCTCCACTTGACCACATCTCACATCCAGGCATAATATGGCCTACGCTTGGGAAGGGGAGACAGAAGCCTGTGCAGGTCTTAAAGGTGGAGTTGGGGTCTCACGTACTTGAAGCATGGCCTAGAAAGAGGGAAGATGAGCTCTGGGTGGACATATCTGCTTGAGCCTGTGGACACCTGACTCTGTAAAGAGCTGCCCCAGTAGCTCAAGTCAGGTCTAGATCCTCTAAACCACAGGGTTTATGTCAGAGGTCTCTCTTCCTTAGTTCTGAGGGCAGTATTGCTAGCTAGACAGAGGGGTATGTTAAAACCATGGTCACATTTTTCCTCTTTTGAAAACAGACTATCCTTCTTGGCAGGTAAGTAGAATGGCCTGCTTTTACTCCAACATTTTCTGTTCAACGTAATCCAGAGGAGGAAATTGACAAGCTGTAGCACGGCTTCAAATGAAATGGGCTGGTTAAGAAATTCTTGTAAGACATCAGTTTATGAGCTATTTATTCAAGTTCACTGAATAAGCAATTTACAAATCACTTTTCATTGAGCTTGATGCAGCACTCTGAAGTAAATGAATATGGAATCTCTACCAGGCTTTCAGTGCAATAACAGCCCGGCCTAAACAGAGGATGCTGAATTTATGCTATAAATCTAACTCTATTTTGCTATATTTTGACTCTACTTTATTGTTGTTGTTCCTGAGATTTCTATAAAGGCTAGATCTACATTAGCAGAATAAATGTAAACAAAACCAAAAACCACTGCAACAATTAACTTGCCACAACAATATATTTCAAGCAAGATGATTTAGGCTTAATTATCCACACAATTAGCTTATTTTTCTGCTTCATTTTAGTTGCATAAAACTGTCCAAACATAGAGATTTTTTTTCGGTCTTGTTCTTTTTAAAATTTGACAATAATAGTAGACAAAAATGTAAATGTCTTATACTGTCCGGCTAAATGTGAAATTGATAGATTTTCACCCAAAAAGATTGTCAATATGACTTATATTTTTCTTTATATAAATATAATTAATTTACTACATACAATGTTTTGATATAATATTATATCTCATACAGATTTGGGAAATATCTCATTTATCACATTAAAAGAGATAACACTTATGTCCTACTACTCTTTATTTACTTAAAGATACAAAGAGGGAGATAAATCATTTAGGCAATCTGTATATTCAAGTGTTGTTCTACTGTTAGAGAACAAGACAACTGGAAGAAATTATCTGGCATTTATCAAATAATTAGCTATTTTGAAAATTAATAAACTGGAAGAATCAGGGGTTAAAGATATGAAACGAAGCTGTGGCCGGTTATTTAACAATAATGAATTGACATAAAGGTTAATCAATGAAAACTATTCCCAGAAAGTCTCCTGTTACAGAGAGGGGTATTTTAAAATATGGTTTTATATAACTAGATTATATGGTATATACGTGCCTTAAGAATTATTCCCAAGTTTCTATTTTTCTCACATTTAAAGTAGAGCAAAATAAGAGGCCCCAAAATACCATTTAGAACTCTCATAAGTTATTTGATAATCAGAATGATTTCAACAATTTTGATCACATTAGTAACTGCTTTTCATAGTTGGGATAAATCCAGCTTTTGAAAAGTATTGACAATAAGGCCACAGACAAAGGCAGACTCATTTAGTAACAATTAAAAGTAAAGGGAGCAGAGATCTGCAGCCAAGAATCAGGTTTTACTGAGGTTTTCTCCAGGTTCATGGGTACAAATATGTCCATCTTCTTTTCGACATGAAGTTAAAAAACAGAAAGTAAGTCAATAGAAAGGTGGCAGGAGAATGTTAAATTTTATTAACCCAGTAGTGTCTTTATGCTAAATAATGGGGAATATATATGTGTGTGTATATATATATTTTATCTTGGGCCATACACATAAAATGGCTCTTGCCCACAAAAGACATTTAAAATATCCTTGCCATTCCCCTCATTGCAGAGCACTGATAGTGCATTCAGAATGCCGAGCAGGCAGCAGCACACATTGGTCTATAAGAAGAAAAAGACGCTCAAATTCAAGGGGCAGAGTGGTAGCACCAGGCAGCCATTCACATTGAGAATGCACACAAAGCATTTTGGGGAAAGTAAAGTCTTTTGCAAAAATCTATCAAGAATAGTTCTGTGCTTAAAGTCATCCTTTGTGTGATTGTGTAAGCCAATGGGGGTACGTAAGGGGGAAAGGCACAGGCATAAGAACCTTGAAACAAAATGCAGACATCGTGGCACAAGAAAAACATGGAACTCAAGGGGATTCTCTCCGAATCAGAATTTTTGTGAGAAGATCTGAGGTTATTATCTATTTTTAATCCGAAGAGGAAGTGGAAAGTAGACACTGATAACCAAACTAATACATAGATTTTGCAAATAATTGCATATAAATATACAAACTAGACCCAACAGAGTTATTATTGTAGTGTATTGACTCAATAATATCAAAAAATCTTTTTTGTCATTTTTGTAAAATACTGAGCTGAAAAATCCTGATAATTAGAGAATTGAACCGCAATATACCAGGCCATTGATTTAGGCTTCTAGTGAAGAGAATGGGGGTTCTGTACCTCATTCAGATGTGGAACAGATGGGGTACATAAACACTGCCTTTAACAAAGTCAAAAGTAGAAAAAAAATTATAAAAGTTTTACAGTAGTGTCTAACTCTTTTCTAGAATAAATGACAATATAAATAGTGTAGTCAATATAAATCTCAGCACACATGCTTGAGTGAACTACAAATATAATTTAATTATTCAACAACTTGAATCAATTGCAAATATCTCAAGATAAATGTACTTAGTGAATTTAGTTTTCTATTATTCCTTCTTAAGGTTGTATCAAAGTTCCAGGCTGCTTTCATGTGACCAAGCAATCAAGGATAAGAGATAGGAGCATGGGTTCTTGGGATCTTTAATCATCTAGGTACACGATAAGGGCTAATGCTGAAATAACCCTCAGTTCAGTTAACCTGGAGGTGTGGGCATCTCTGCAAAGGTTTCTATGACTCCCAGTTACCTGCAGGAAGCTCATAGTCATTTTTTTCTTTGAGGCCATGTACCATTTCTGGGCTTTGCCCAAGATATGGACACAGGAATGCTCCTGCTAAGGCCCAGTAACACATCCCTATCTCATTTTTTTCTTCTCCATCTCTTCCTTGTGGAACCTAAGAGAATTATTTTCTAAACTGGAAAATGAGCAGAGGAGACTCTACACTCTTTCCTGTGTTTATCCCGAATTTATGGCCTAATCTTTGAAAACTCTTTCATTTTCTAAAGGTTTAGATTTTTGGAAACCAAAGTTAGGATGACTCATGGGATTTCTTTTCTCTCTGGATTGTCACACCTATCCCCTGAGGGATTGCACATAGAATTAACTAGCTACTCCAATGAGGAAATTGGAGAAACTGAAGAGAAATAATATTGGTTAATAAAAAAGGTGTTTTTTTCCCCACAATAGTTTTACGATGAGATAACCAAAAGATGGCCATTTACTTTAAATCCTAACACAGACATACATATACGTCTCATAAAATATTATCATGTGTATACTACTACAGCATGGCTTTTGGTTTCATATAGCCGACTTTCATGGCCTATACAATACAAATAATGAATAAATAGTACCTGGAAGAATACCCTAGACTTGAAAAATTGGTATTTAAGATCTTCTCCACCTTACTCTACTCTACTCCATCACAAGAAAGAGCACTTAAAAAAAATTAAACTAGACCTCAAGAATCAAAATATTATGGTTTCCACTTTTTAAATGTCATGTTGTTCTGAGACTTTTGCTTTTAATGATGAACAGAAATTTCTGAAGATGTACAGCAGTCGTCATGACATCGGACAGGAAGAGAGAGCCTTCTGTATAACACACACCCAGGAGAGATGTCCTGCAGAGGAAATGTCACGAACAATGTTCTGTTGGGGATTTCTCTAAACCCATCATTGCCAGGCACCTGTGCTCCAGGGCCTCCATCCAATCAACTGGAGAGCAGGCACCTTGCCATTTCAGCAGATGGGTATTAATGTCGAAGGCAAAGGAACCACGTACAATATATATTTCAATTATGAGTGTGGAGACTTGGAGTCCCAGTAGGAATCATGTCCATTCCTTTCTGAGCCTGTAACAAACTAGAGATTGTATGATCCAGAATGTAGCTTTACACAGAATTAGCTTTCAGGAAAAATACATATTTACAAGGGAAAAAACATATTTTGTATGACAAGTCAAGAGTTGAAGGAAAAAAAGCTGAATATTTTAAATAAATTTCCCAGGCTTTGTATTTCTACTGAAGCAGCATTGAAAAGGCAGAGAGGAGGGAATATTTCTGCCTCACAGGTATGTAATGTCAGGATTGACAGAATTGTGAAAGCCTGTGGATTCTTAAATGTCAGTGTGTATTTCAGTTTTTCGAAGTGTTCTAGTCAAACAAACCTGAGAGGTGAAGTGACTTCTGGGATAGGACCTTTTTCCATCTTGGGACTGCATATCTAAGACAGAGCTATCCTTTCTGGTCATACTGACTTCAACATTGTTACATTTTAAAATGGTTGTAAGTAAAAATATCTAAGTTTTACATTGATTAATATTATTCACTGGCCAATTATTATTTCAGGATGTGATAACTTAGCATACTATGTCACTCTGCCTTGGACTACCTAATTTCATTGTTGTTATTATCATCAAAAAATATTGAGATGCTTATTTTATGTTTTACACATTATCCTGGCCAGTCAGCATTACAAGCAAGTGGCAATACCTGCATGAGTTACAATTATCCAAAGAAATGTCAATTAACTTGTTTACTTCTTTTCATATAATCCTTAAAGAAGGGGTTTAACCTATTCTTTCATCTAGCTGGGGTATATATAGATATTTTTTTAGGATGACCTAAAACATATCTATTATTTCACATGATACATCATCAGTTCCTATGAAATTATTTTATAGTACCTAGGATTAGCACATGGGATAAATGCCAGCATATTTTGAGATGCCATCGATTCCATGGAATCTTTCTAAATTTTTGTTTAGGGAGTCAAGTATTTATTTTATTGACTATAGCACTACCGATATCCCGGTCATGAGAAGCAGTTACAACTCAGGAGCAGAGTGGAAATTAAAAATAGTGGTAGAATTCTTACTGAACCACTCCAGTGTGATACACTCATGTATTGGTTATGATGGTATAGACTTCAGGCTGCCATAGCCACCTCAAAACCTGATAACTCAGCTTGTAGTCTAAAAAGTGACTTGAGGCTCTCTACTTTAATAATTCATTCTGGTAATATAGGGACCGTAAAAGTAACACCTGCAACACTCCAGGGAATTTTACAGGCAACCAGATGGCCAAACCAGTGGCCAGAGAACAAGACTAATAGAGGCAACAAAGCCCTTCTGTGTACTGTCTGTTCAATGAGGATGGGGAAGCTATGTGTTGAATGTAATTCCTAAGCTTCCCATCATTTCCAGCTCAGATTGAGTCCTGTCTCCCCCTTCTCTTGGAGTCCTAGGGTTGAGTTTGAAACTCCCAGAATGCTGTCACTGTCACCCTGAAAAAAGAGGTTGCCGTGGGCACATGACAGGCCTCAGGCTGGCCAGAACCTGCATTTTCAGGCAAGAAACAGACTTCCTGGCCTGTGAGTAACCACTCACATGGATTTACACTGGCATCCAGTGTCACCAGTGCCACTGCCTCCTAGTTGTGATAATATTAAAACCATGCAACAATACCTATGCTTAGGTAAAACACAGATTCTAGGCTTAGGTAATTATAAAGAGGATTTTCACCCAGGGAACGTCTTGGAGTCATTGGAAAGGAGGGCAGGGAAGAGTAATGCAGGGCATAGTTCTTCATGGTGGCGTGCCGAGCACCCCTGCTCCCTGCCCACTAAAGTGCCACGGGCTCATCCAATCCTGTTTACCAAAAACTCCCTCTAAGGGAAGTTATGCTCCATCCCCATCTTTGGGAACCACCACCCTAAAATGTAAGCATCATTAGCCATATTTTACAGATTACAAACCTGATTAAGTAATTGGCCTAAATATCAAATATCTAGTTAAGTGAGATTTAAACCCAGACCTGTTTTATTTCTAAAGCATAGGTTCTTCTCACTGCACTACATGGTGTCTTTGGGTCAATTAATTGCTCCATATAAAAGGCACAAATAATTTAATTGGGTAGGGCTGAAATTAGGACTAAACAGCACCTAGACTCCAGACCATGTTTAAGGACTTTCTATTTGATTCAGTTTTGAGGAAGGAAAAGGTGTCTACAAATTTTTTTAGCACTTCCACCATCCATTCATTTCCTCATCCAGTTTTCCTCACTATCGTGCTCATTTTCATTCTGATTTCAAAACACTTTAAAGTGAACACAATCCTGTAAATGTTAAATCAAAGAAAATGCAGAACGGGAGCTATAAAACCAACTACTTTAATTCCATTTTATGTACCGTGAGTGTTGCCTTAACTACTCGGACATAATTCCAGCGGTAGCCTACAACAGCAAGGATTCTTCAATCACAGAGCCCTGCTTTTTGTTGTAATCATTACCTTACTTTCTTCTAACCTCCCTATCTCTAGGTTCTCCACTTTATCTTGCTCCATAGCCAAATACTCCCTTGCTGAATTTGTCCTCTGAACCTGGGATTATAAAGTAGGAATTATCTTCACCAGTTAAAAGGATCTTTTCTCATCTCATTCCTACATAATAACCATTAGTATTTTCAGCTTCCTGCTGCAGGGAACACTAAAGTAGTGGTTCCCAGCCAGGCCGGTGGCTCATGCCTGTAATCCCAGCACTTTGGGAGGCTGAGGCAGGCAGATCACCTGAGGTCAGGAGTTGGAGACCAGCCTGGCCAACATGGCGAATCCCCATCTCTACAAATAATACAAAAATGAGCTGGGTGTGGTGGCGGGCGCCTGTAATCCCAGCTACTTGGGAGGCTGAGACAGGAGAATCACTTGAACTCGGGAGGTGGTGGTTGCAGTGAGCTGAGATTGTGCCATTGCACTCCAGCCTGGGCCACAAGAGCGATACTCCATCTCAAAAATATATAAATAAAAATTTTAAAACAATAAAGTAGTGGTTCCCAAACTTTAGTGAGCATCAGAATCATCAGAAGGGCTTGTTCAAACACAGTTTGCTGAGTCCTACCCCAGAGCTTCTGATTCAAGAGGTCTGGGGTGGGGGCCAAGTTCTAATAGATTCCTAGGTATTGTTGATGCTACTGATCTGGAAACCACATTGAAAATCGTTGAAGAAACTTCTCCACTGCTTCCGATGGAGGAAATACTGAATAGAGCTCGTGTAATGACTAAGCTATATATATATATATTCTTATGTATGTTCCAACAAAATATCAAACAAGATGATGGTGCTTCGGCATGAAGCATGGCAATGAAAGTTGAAACTTTCATTGCAGTTTTTTATTTCTTTTTAAAATTTTGTTTTTTAATCGACAATAATTGTGTACATTCATAAAGTACAAAGTGATGTTTTTTTTTTTTT
>NW_026652276.1:61941361-62045125 GCF_009828535.3 Hylobates moloch
CACATATCCTAGCTTTGACCTATTGGTATGCCCAAGAAAACCCTGGCATCTCATTCTCAGTATGCTGAACCCCCAAGTAGAAATAGCCTTCGGGGTGGGTGGGGGGGAGTCAGACTGGTGTGCAGCAGCCCATACACAACAAGCAACCTGATTACAGTGCTTTACTAAGGTGCATTATTTATGGCCCTTAGCAGCTACAAGCTACATTACACTGTATTATGCAAATATTGCATCTGTGGTTCAGAAATGCAGGAGAAATAGATTTTATTAAATATAGGTCATATTTGATAAGAAAAAAATAATATATGCAATCCAACAAGATGAGTACTTTAACAATCTATCTAAACAGCTATTAATAATTATTACTTTAGTGTTGAAGCAGTTGATGCTATTTTTATGCAAAGTTTTAGATCACAAATCATATTGGAATGGGAATTAGGTATTTCTGGTGCTGGCAGATCTGAGTCATTTTCCACAATCCTTAATAAGAAAATCTTCCACTGTGGGCACTGACCATCTGCTGCTATGTCAACCTAGATATGTGGGATACAAGAGCAGCGCTATACAAGGGTGTGAGTGGTCAGTGTGCTGTACATAGGATAGAGGCCTCACTTTTCCTGAAACCCTCACATGGCTCATATCCTGTGTTCTCATGCATCACATATTTGAACTCCTCTGCCTCCATTAGGAACAGGTGTTTCCTAGAATAAAAATTACAATAGGTTTATGCATTTTCTTCCCATTCTGACACGTTTAATCCTCAATACCTCCAGACACATTGCTCAGACACTAAATCAGATTTTCCCCCAGAACCCTTACAACTAATTCCCCACTAAATGTGTTGAGAGCTCATTAGGTGTCAGGTTCTTGCTGAAGCTTCTGTCACACATATTCTCCTAAAGATCACAATAATTCAATTAGTTAATTAGAAGCAGTTCCCAGCATAAGATCCCAGTCTCTCCTTTGGTTACTTGGTCTGGTGTTTCCATGATAATGTATACCTAGGTCAGTATATTTTTCTATAAGCAGGTTTTATGATTCTTAAGTAGACCTAGAAGATCCCAGAAGGCAACTGGAAGGGAAAAGTGAGAGAAAGGAAAAGAAGAGGTAATTGCTGTCATGAAACCATTCGAGTTTTATAAGACAAATACAGTTTTTGTAAGCATAATTTTTACTGCAAGTGATTTAAAGAAAAGAGCAAAAGGACTTTAGTCTTTTCTGCCCCCATAAGCACTCTCTTCATGCATCTATTATAAAATACAGCAAAATACACTATACTTTAAATTCCTATATCTTTCCCTCTATCATGGCAGGGACTTCCCAATAAATTATATACTCATAGTGGCCAGCTGAACACCTGACATTTAGTAGACTCCTCAAAAATGATTTTTGAATGAATGATGACTGACTAGCTGAATGAATGACCAATCTTAAAGCACCAGTGAATGTTTTTACTGTCTTCACAGAGCTCAGAATAGATCCTTGGAAGCCATTCTGGAAAAGGGCAACTTTCCAAGGATGTTTTCAAAAAGACCAACATATAAGCAAGTGTATTTGGTTGACCCTCTTTGCCACCCTAGGATACAAATTAAATCACATCCATTTTAATACTTAAAGTAATTTCTGGAAAACTTTGTACGCCAAAAACAACAACAACCACAACAACAACAACAGGACCTCTAGTATCTGCCCCCTTACGCCCTCCATTCACCTCTACCTTAACTGGGAGGCTTAATTCGTGTGAAACAACCAGCTTTCCTCTGAAACAGATGTCAGATGATTATCTGAGGCTATAAAAAGTTTCCTAGAAGGCCAGATTGGGGATGATTTGCCTTTTTTGGCTGTTAAGAAATGACAGGTTGAAAATTACTTCTAAAAATTGTTTAACAATCTTATTGAGATGTAATTAACTTATACTACAATTCATCCATTTCAAGAGTGCGATCCACAAGTTTTCAGTATATTCACAGAGTGTTGTTCTGCATGTTGTAATGCTTTCCTGTCATTGGCTCCAGTAGTAACCTTACTGGCTCATATATCTGCTCAGACCACAGTTATTCCTTCAGGAAGGAGAATGCAACTCCTTCTGGTAGTATTCAAGGTCAAGGGTACTCCATGCTTAAGCAACATAGATTAAACCTTCATGCTTTAAGCTTACAAGTCCAATCATTGTTACCACAATACAACACTTGCCCCAGTGCCAAGTTTCCTGAATAGAAGTAAATTCAGGGTTTAAAACAACCATCCCTTAAGACCTGACTATTGAGCTCTGGTTAACAGTCCAGCCTACCTGTGGTATACATGGAAATGTGCTACGCAGAGCTCACTTAGAGAAAGACTGCCCAACTGCAAGAAGTATAGTCAACAGATAGCCTTCATCTGGTAGCTTTTTTAGGATATGCTTTTAGCTGCAGAGTTGCCTGGCCCAAGGGTCAACCTTTTTGGGGTCAGCTGATATCCAGTCACTGGGCAAAGCAGGGATATAAAGGCCTGGCCATTTTGGCCTGACACAGGAAATTCTGATGTGGACAATACTCACTCTAGAACTTTCTGCAGGGTTGGTGGAGACTTCATCAAGCTGCTTTGCAACTTGGCCCCTTCCTCTTTTCAAAAGTGCTCCTTTCCCATCCTTGTCATAAGTGTTGATCTCTAATAAACATCTGGCATCTCAGACTCCATCTCAGTGGCTCAGGAGTAACAGCTGCCCTCAGGAGTGGTCTGAAAAAGCAGGCAACAAGATTGTTTTGAAGTTAGATCACTCATACCCACGTGGAAGAAGACCCCATCACTGTTTGGGGTTTAGCACCAATAGCCTGTGGCATAAAGTGGCAGACCCGTTGTTAAAACTTCCACTGGAGGCTACTTAGGAGGTTTTACCAGTAGAAAGGAGTACACTGGGCTCGGCCTATCTGGTATTTGATAAATATGGAAGAAATAGTAGCTATAAAGATAATAGAATTGTGTGACTATTTCTAAGTGCCATGGATGCTCTTCAGAAAACTATACAGCAAAGGGTAAATGACAGCCAACTGAAATCCTGGCATGAAAGCCAGTGAACCTCTTTGGTTATATAAATACAATGAATTTCTCTTCACACACAGCAAAGGGAAGAGAAAGTTGAGAACCATGCCCAGTACCTAATAGTATGAGTGACTTTATTTCGAAGAAAGTTAAATGTAAAACCACAGCAGGCCTGTTATGTGTGGATGGGGGGAATGTGTGAGTTTGCTGGGAAAACCCCAAAGTTGTTGTGACACCTAGCCAATGTGGACTTATAGAAGCCAGGAGAATTTGCATAGAAGTGAATTCTGGGCCGGGCATGATAGCTCACGCCTGTAATCCCAGCACTTTGGGAGGCCAAGGTGAGCAGATCACAAGGTCAGGAGATCAAGACCACCCTGGCCAACGTGGTGAAACCCCATCTCTAATAAAAATATAAAAATTAGCTGGGCATGGTGGCACATGCCTGTAATCCCAGCTACTTGGGAGTCTGAGGCAGGAGAATGGCTTGAACTAGGGAGTTGGAGGTTGCAGTGAGCCAAGATCATGCCCCTGCACTCCAGCCTGGGTGACAGAGCAAGACGCTGTCTCAAAAAAAGAAAAAGAAAAAGAAAAAGAAGTGGATTCTGAGGATGTTTGATCAAGAAGACCAGAACATTAAATTAGATAGGCAGGCACTTATTGAGTTTGGAACTCTTTCTCCAGATGCACCCTAGCAAAGATTCCACTACAGTGTGAATTCACTACTAGGATAGCTCCTAGAAGCATGGAAAAATGATGATCCATTCTGAGATCAGTTGAAATGTCAGAATTGTCATGGCAGACAGTGGAGAAAAGAAATCAAGGGCTCAGGGAAGTGGGCATCCTGGAATGGATATATCACATAAGGTTGGAAAACCACCACATGATTACATTCCACAGGAAGACCAAGAAAACACACTATTTGCCAAGGACACAGAAATGCAGCGATAAGAGGTGTACCAGAGTCACCAAAACGTTTAATGGTGGCTTTCCTTTTCAAGTCAATGTTGACAATAGGAAAGCTTGTTACATAAATTGGCTTATTGACAGCAACAGGGATAACAGGACCCCCAAAAAAAACATAAAATTAGGTAGCAGCATTTAACTTCCAGAAACCAAAGGATTGTAACTATTATCACAATTAGGCAGGTGAGGGTTGCACCCAAGAGAACCTGAGCTGAAAAGAGTTATGGAGGTAGTTAATGCAATACAATATCCCAAGTGTCATAGAAATGCATAACCAAAAATGGTACTATCCTAGTTCTCTGGCCCTGTGTCATGTGTATAGGAGAATTTAGATATCATGTAGAATACCAACTGACCCATTTCACTGGTAACTTTTTATTGGTTGGGCCAGATGAGCAAGAGGTGGCTGGCATATGTGAGGCCTCAATAAGTCATGTGTGCTCCAAAGGGAAGGAAATAAATTTTATGGACTACCACAACCATAAAATGTTTAGGGGTTCAATGGTTAGGGGTGTAGCAAGAAATCCTCTCCAAAGTAACATACAAATTATCACAACTTGTACATCCACCACGGATAAAGAACCACACTGGTAGGCTTTTTCCATCTCTGAAATTGGTGCATTCCACATCTATATTCAGGATGATATAAAAGACCGTCAGCCTTAAACGGGGTACAGAGAAGTAAAGAGCTCCACAACAGGTCCAAACTGCTGTGCAGGCAGCCCTCGCACTTGGACCATGTGATCTGGCTCCCTCTGTGGTGCAGGCAGTATCTGTGGTGTGAAAAGTTGTCATATGGTAAGTCCAAGTGGAAGAACCACAAAGTAGATCCCCTGAAATTTTAGGCCAAAGTCTTGCCATCTGCAGTGCACAATTATACATCTTTTGAAAAATAATTCCAGGCAGGCTAGTGAGCTGTGGTAAAAATGAAATGCTGGACTATAGTTCACCAAGTGAACATGTGGCCAGAACTGTCCATCATTAGTTGACTCCTGTGAGACCCACCAATTTATAAGTTAGTGTAGACCCAGGAGCAACCCATCATAATGTGAAAGTGACTAAGCACAAACAGGGTTGGAATCAGCCACTGCACCCTTCCCTCAGCTGATTTTTATAGCTGTATGGGGGATCTTGTATGACCCATTGAAGAAGAAGGAAAATACTTCTAATAAACATATGAGGTATAGTGTACCTGTTCATTAATTTTGGATAAAATTAGTGAAGTTATAATGAATTCAGACTCTTGGGCAATGGTAAAAGGCCTGACTTTTCGGGATTATGGAAGGAAAACAAAGTTTGCAGATGAGGAGGCTGTTTCAGAGCCTGTGCAGCCCACAAAACCATGAGCTGATTAATGTCTATTAGATGGATATATATGGGATGTCTATGAGATAGGCATATGGGAATGGGCATGAAATGGGAATATATATGTCATATGTCAATGCTCACAAAGGAATATCAATCACAGAAGACTCTAATCAACTAAGTACACCAATTAACTCAAGCAGTTAGTGTCAGCCAATCTCTGTATTTAAACTCCCCAGTGTTGACTAAGAGAAAAAATGGATTAAGAGACCACAGTGGCAGAAAAGGAGATTATGCATGTGCCAATGCATGGACTCTCACCTTTGAAGTCCAATTTAGCTGCTGAATTTCCACCCTACCAACACCAGATATCAATGTGGAGCCCTTGATGCAACACCATTCTTCAAGGAGTCCAACCAGTCATATAAGCTACCTCCATTACGGAAGTGCCATTCATTTATGCTCACAAGACTAGATTTAACATGTATTCCAGACATGAGTTTGCTTTTTCTTCCCAAAAGCCTCAGTCATCATTCCAGCTGAGGGATTATGAAATTCCTGATCCACCAATATGTAATCTAACATAACATTTCCTCAGACCAGAAGACCATTTACAACATAGGAAGTGCCATTGTGTGCCCATACCATGACATTCACTGGCTATATTACAAACTCTATCCAGATGCTGCTAGTCTAATAGAGCTTTGGAATGGCTTGCTAAATGAGTAGCTAAAGCCCAAATCAGAGGCAGTGCTCTATGAGGATGGGGTGCCATTCTCTGGATATGCAGTATTCACACTGCGTCAAAGGATTTTGTGCAGCTTTGTGTGTCTGATAAAAATGCAAGTGCCCCAGAACCAAGAAGTAGAAGCAGGAATGGCTCCTGTACTACAGTAAATAAAGATCCTTGAACTTGGTGCTTCCTGTCCCTGCAACGGTGCTTTGTAGAGTTAAAGGCCCTGATCTATAAAAAGGTCACAGTTTCACCAGAGGACACAATAAAAGCTCTGTAGAATTATTAGTATGACTGTTGTCTGGAGATTTGGGGGCAAAAAGGAGTCACCATCTCAGCATGAGTAACTGAGTTAAATCATTAAGTGTTAGGACTGCTGCTATACAGTGGAGACAGTGAGAAATACATGTGAGACTCAGATGATTTGGTTGAGTGCCTCACAGTAATCCCTTGCCCAACTGTAAGTGTAAATGGACAGATCCAGCAGTGCAAGCATGAGGAGGACATGGTAACCATAGATCAGACTTCTTGGGGAGGACAGTCTGAGTAATGCTACCAGATACATGACCAAGGACAGCAGACATACTGCCTGATGGTGCAGGACCTAAAATGAATAGTATAGGAGAAATAAAATAAATAGCAATATTGGTCCTGAGATCAACTACAGCAGAGCAACTGTAGTTAGTTCTGCTAATCTCCTTCTTTTCTATTTCCCCTAAGGAAAAGTGGCCCAACAGAATCCTGGAGGAGCTGTTACTCAAACATATGTGTAGAAATACATACAAATGACAAAACAGGTAGACTATGACAGATAGAGAGATGTGCCATCCAAATCCTCCTTCAGGTAAGGACTTGCTGCCTTGGGGTTGCCTCAACTGATTAGTTATCTACTGCTGCTAAGAAGCTATCCCCAGAATTTAGCAGCTTCAAACAAGAATTTTATCTCAAATTTATGTGGATCATGAATTAGCACATGGCTTTGCTGGGTGCCTCTCACTCAAGTCCTGTCTGGGATTGTAGTCAAGCTATCACCTGGGGGCTGCAAGTGTATCTGAAGGGTCTATTGTGTGTGTGGGTGTAGAGGGGCCACTTCCAAGTTTACTGATGTGGTCCCTCATGTTCTTCACAACGTGAGCCTCTCCAGTGGGCTACCTCGCAACATGGCAATTGGCTTCCCCAAACCGAGTGACCCAAGAGAAGGTATGAGAGGAAGCCTCACCCATGATCATGGCCTTTTTAGGACATTCTGTGACTGAGCCACATTCTGTGACTGAGTAAGCCACAGCTAGAAAGGCCCAGACACTTCACTCTGGCATGGGTCACTCTGACCAATAATACTCACCTCAAAGCTCCATGACAGGTTGGCCCAAGCATTGTCAGGCATACATCACACTCAAATTCTTCCTCTGGCCAATCCTGCTTCCTCTTTTCTTTGTCTCACAAGAATTGAGCTCTAATTTTGTATTTCGAAGTCTATCTCTGTGTCTGCCCATGGAAAACCCAATCCTTTTCCTTCCTGTGTAGTAAAATTCAGTGGGGAGGGGAGTATTTTATTACTTTCCTGCCCTGGCTGATTGTTTTCCTGCTGGGAATCTCCAAGTCCTCTGATATGGTTTGACTCTGTGTCCCCACTCAAATCCCATGTCAAATTGTAATCTTCAGTGTTGGAAAAAGGCCTGGTGGGAGGTGATTGAATCCTTTGGAGTTCCCCCTTTAGAAGGGACGTCCCCTTTGTTGTTTTCATAATAGATTTCCAACCAGATCTGGTTGTTTGAAAGTGTGTAACACCTCCCCCTTCACTCTCTCTCTCTTTCCTGCTAGCCGTGTGAAGATGTGCCTGCTTTCCCTTCACCTTCCACCATGATTTCAAGTTTCCCGAGGCCTCCCCAGAAGCAAAAGGCCTGTACAGCCCACAAAACCATGAGGTGATTAGACCTTTTCTAATACACTACTTCCTCGTCACTGGCTAGATCTAGAAACTAAAGGACAGGAAGGGCCGTTCTTTCCCATACCACAAATGGTCTTGTTTTATTTTTTTCAAGTTGAAGGGTACCTCCTGGCCTTATATTCAATTTGTGTGTGTGTGTGTGTATGGAGGTGATAGAGAAATTGGGGAGAAGTTCTCAGAGACTTTTCTGGAATTAAGGAGCCCATGTTACTCTTACTAATTTAACCTAAAGTCACAAGCAACTTACAGGTTTCTTTTAATTTTACCAAACTGATGTACTAAACAAATAATATTATCATATGAGAGGTTTTCTCATAAAAGTGCATGGAAATTGTTAGGAGGCATATCAAATGAAACAAATAACTCGGTTTTATTTTTGTTTTTGTTAATAATCTAGTGACTAAAAAATTTTAAATTTGGAATGCACATACTACTTATGTTCCATCTAAAAATATATATTCTTCAATAAAATAAGAATTCTCCAATTCTTTGAAAAGTACACAAATGATCAAACACAGTACATACAATTTAGAAGCAGAAGCATAATAAAAATGCAAATTAATTCAAAGGTCCATAATGAGATCATTTGGCCGTATGGCCACTAATGAAGTTTCTAATTGCTAGAACATCAACACCCAAGTCAGAAGGCAAAGAGGAAAAATTCTACTGTATTTTAATTTCCTTAAGAGATTTTGAATTTTAAGAAATATTTTCCATCTCTGAAACATTTTTACACCAAAGTGTATTGAAAACCTTGCACTACATGAAGTTTAAAAAAAGTTTGAATTATAAATAATTATCCATGCTGTAGGATGAATAAAAAAATAAAATGTTATATCCATAATTTAGCATATAAAATGTATGCCCACAGGGATTCTATGATGAATAAAATTAATTTATTCATTCATCCAAGAGATTAATTAGCATCTATAATGTGCCAGGAACTGTTCTAGGCACTGGAGAGATACAGCAGCAACCAAAACACATATAAACCCCTGTCTTCATAGAGTCTTCATTCTACTCAGGGAGTCAGAAAGTGAAATAATAAATTTAACAATAATAAAACTAGTACATTAAATAGCAAAAAGTTCTAAAAATAAAAATAAAAGCAGAGGAGTGATATGAAGAGTAGGTATGGAGATGTGTAAATGGAGATGTTTAAATTCTGTGTTGAGAAAAGACCTCACTGAGAAGACGACTTGAGTTATTTGGGCTTCCTCCTGGGGACGAGCCCTCAAGGGTGGAAGCAACAATTGCAAAGTCCCTGAGGCAGGATTCAACCTGGCACATGTAAGAAATAACAAGGTAGCCAGTGTGGCCATTGAGGAGTGAAGGGGGGTAAAGTACAATGAATAGGTTCTGAAAAGCAATGGGGAGGAGGGGAAGGTCATATATACCTTTAGGCCACACTGGCTTTACTCTAAGGGAGCAGAGAAGATTAGAAGGGTTTCATGCATAGATGACATGGCAGGATCTTATTCAGGCTTCAGCAGAGTCACTCCGGTTGATGTTATGAGTAGTAAAAAGAGGCAAAATTAGAACCAGGGAGGCAAGTTCAGAGCTATTGCAATGATAAAGGTGAGAGATGATGGGGACTTGTCCAGGATGATGGCAGCAGGGCTGGGGACAAGTGGTCAGATTCTGTAATACATAGGATTTCCCAAAGGTCCAGATTAAATGGTGTGGTTTTTAGTGGTAAAAACCATAATACTAAAATATCTGTACTTGCATTTTATAAAACATGATTTATAAAAAATCATGGTGCTAAATTTGTCTGTGACCTTTACTATCTGTTGGCTTGTTTTGCTCATTTTAGCAGAGACATATTTCTGAAGTTTAGCACTTAACACTGGCCTGTAGATAATGTCTTATTGATGAAGCTGTTGATTATGTCCTAGTGTGATATTGAATAATAAGAATAAAATGTTCAAGAATCTATACACTTTTGACCTATTATCATGTTAAAGATGGTCCTTGGAGGAAAGTACTATTGAATACATTCTTTTTACCTGAGTCAATTCTAGGTAAGTAGAAATTAACTGTTAGCTGCCAGTTAAGGAGCAGAAAAGGGGCAGGGCAGAGAGCTGACTGTATTTACAAGGGGCATTTGCACTTTTTTACTAACACAACTACCCTCACCCCTCAAAGGTGGAAACTTTGACTCAGCGATTGTTCAAATACCCAGCAAAGTTTTGCTTTACATTAAAATCCTCATCATATTTGCAGAATGATCAAACATTGTTTTTCTGATTGAAAAGAACCAATACATGTGACAATCTATGACAACTCTTTGTGAAGTAACCTAAGTACCCTTAAAGAGCCTCAAATATCCAGCATTTTTCTCTAGTATTCTTCTGCTAGTTTTCTGCATGTTTTCCCTTCCCTTTCCTCTTACTCTCTCCTATCCCTGGACTCTACCCATGTGCCAAGCCTCAGTGCTCAAGTGACGCTTCCTCCATGAAAAATCCACCATGTTTTTTCCAATCAAAAAGGAATCTTTTCCCCTCCTCTCCTACCAGTGTCTATTTCTTTTGTTTCTCTCTTTGCCTTTTAAAATGGTTAGTATCTTCCTTCCCTTTTCAATTCCTACCACAGCCATTATAATAGAATCTTTCTACTCTCCAGTTTCCAGAACAGTGCCTTGTGAAGGTTTCTTGATTTTATTTCATATCTAGTGGGCCTGTGTTTATAATTAGATCTAGCCAAAAATGAATGCCAATTCTTCAGACACTTAGCACTGTGGTCGATATTAGGAATATTAATGCCAACTGTATTAAGTTAGCTCACTGATGATTCTGGAGGACAGCCTAAGTAAAGAAAGCCAAATTATTAGCATTTTAAAATGGCAAGAAAAGAGACAAAGATCAATGAGATAAGAATAAAGTGAGGTAGTCATTGGACATGAGCTAGAAAAAGTAGATTCCCCATATAAGAACAGGAAGCAAGATCTAGACTATTCTAAAATGGAAGGAAAAAATACAAAAATAAAACTTTGTGTACAGGATTTAATATCAGGAATATCAAATAAAATTTAAATATCAGAGAGGGAAAATGAAAAATGTTAAAATTAAAATGATTCTAGAGATATAAGCTGACAGAAACAAAAATAATGAATAAATTAAGAAACTAAAGGCAGTTCATTCATTGTCCAAATAACATCCATGAATATAACAAATCAATTAATGTGTTTGAAACATTTGTAATCAGTTCACTGTGGAATTTCATCTATCGATATCTTTCCCAAAATAGAAATAGAATCCTGATCATGAAAAGTTGAAGTCAAGGTCAAAAACATATCATATGCCATATTTTGGAAGTAGGCACAAAATTCCTGGAAAGAGTTCATCGCTGTTAATGTGGGGTAATCTAAGATGAACCTCTTTAAAAATAAGTTGAAGAAATGAGCTAACATACAGCATCGGATTATCAGATCAGATTCACATGACTCAGAGGTCTTAATAACAATTTTACTGTAAATAATTACTAAAATACAAGAGATTCAAGAATCCCAGGTGAAGCAGAACAAGGTCTAGGACATCAAGGGTGGTGAGATGTACCTCTAAATAGATAAGGTCTGGAAAGGAGGCTTTTGAGTTCCTTAAACAGCGGGACCTGTTTAAGCTATGATATGTCTCCATTTCATATCTAGTAGGGTTTTATAGCTTATGTGACATTCTCCAAGGAGCCATGTATCATAGATCCTGAGTTTCACCTATTATAGGTACAGTAATTCTAAATCAGGGACATACTGCTAACGGTATTTCAGAGATTAGGTATCTTTCTCCTAGCAAATAGCATTAGTCTATTTATCCAAATGTCCATTCAACAAGATTAGACTGGGTCACCTGCCTCCTTTTCTTTCCTTAGGGAACATCCCCTGATGAAAGGAGAGAATGTATTCCACGGATCCCTGTCCACTGCTTTAATACCTTCCTGTCAAGAAGTCTAAGATGTTATTTCTCATGACGATACAATACTTAAATAAGCAGATATAAGTTGATTGTAGGACAGTGGGGAAAAAAGAATTTTAAAAGAGTTAAGATAAACCGGTGATTATGAAATCCCTGAGTCTACAATTTGAAGATAAGTAAGTGAGGATGGCATTTGAAGAAAGGATAAAATAAATAAGTCTATTGAGGATACTTTTGGTAGCCTAAAGGGAAACACAAGCTGATGCGTTCAAACCTGCAAATAATTTAGGATGTTGTGTTGTGATTGGTAGCAACAGTGATTCCTAAGCTAGCCACTCTGCCATTAGCTGTTACCTCCCCTCTCTTCATAATCAACTTACACAGCCTTAGAAAATATAAACTATATGTAATAGAATATTAAAATGAAACCCCTACTGTTCCCTGCAGGTGAACAAGAAAACATTAGATGCTCCATCCCCAAGTGGGTGGTAATACAGACCATTTTGCCTAGAACCCCATAGAGGATGTGAGCTGCTGGAACCTCAACAGCAAAGACTTTGAGGAGTGGACGGATGTTGCAGGGAAACATTTGCAGTGAGAATATCTGAGGAAACCAAGAATATCTTTCCTAGAAAGAGTCAGCTTAAAATAATTGCCAGGTTGAGAAAGCACCAAGTGTCTTAGGAGAGAGCAAGTCAGGTAATAACTTTCCTGTTCCCTGCCTCTTGCCTCTCTGCTGCTTCTACCCTCCAGACTTCTCTCCTTAGCAACCTGAAGGAAAAAATGAAAACAGCACAGCAATAAGGAAAGAGGCAAGATCAGGCCTTCCTTTTTTCAAGTTCTGCTGCTGCCAGTCTCAATTAGGGGAAGGAAAAAATTTCATTTTAAATCAAAGTTTGATTCTTATCTGGGACTGGACATTTTTTGTTACTGAATTGAGAATGTGAGGTGTGTGTGATTTCAGCTACCTGACAGTAATCAGAAAAACTTTTATCCAGTTGTCAAGGTGGGGCCAACACCATTGATTAGATTTAAAGAGACTTGAGGGGACAAAATAAAATTGCTTTTGCAATTATAACTTGTGAAAACTGCTTGTTCAATGTATTAGTCATATTTATTTGCTAACTTTAATCTTAATATCCTGTCAGAAAATATAATTAGCATAGCCGAAAGTTTCTTAACTGAAAAACAACAACAACAAAAAAATCAAACTGATGCTAAAGGAAAAAGCATATGATTTAAACTGTTGTTTCCATTCATTAAAATAATGAATTAAAATTGGCATGAAATCAAAAAGTACATATTTGTCATTTAACAACCTGAGAAAATGCATATAGGCAAAAAAAGAAAGAAAAATCATTGTGCTGTATCTTGCAGATAATAGGCACTATTAACACTAGATTACATCTTTTTCAATGTTTCATAGAGGGAATCATCTGCAAATTTTTTTCACCAAATAATGTGTTAAAATTTTATTCCAATAAATGTAAATATTTTTAATTTTGAGTGGTTTTGTAGACAATTGAATTTAACCACGCTAATGCTAATGTTAGATAGTCTTCAATTTTACATTATTATAAGCAACACTCTTCATACCCTTTCATTGTGTATTTTTCCCACGTTTCCACTCATTTTTAGGATGAATTCTTGGAAATAGAATAGGAGGGTCAATATATATAAACTTTATGCCAAATTGATCCAGATAAATATTAGACTAATTTCTACTTCATCCTTAGCCATGTATGAAAATAATCTTAATTTATTTAAGAATTGAAAAGTGGTACCTTATTACTACGTGTATTAGTTTCCTAGGACTGCCATAACAAAGTACAACAAACAGTGTGGCTTAGCAAACTAATGCAGGAACAGAAAACCAAATACCGCATGTTCTTACTTGTAAGTGGGGGCTAAATGATAAGAATGCAGGGACACATCAAGGGGAATAACACACACTGGGACCAATCGGAGGGTGAAGGGTGGGAGGAGGGAGAGTATCAGGAAAAATAACTAATGGGTAGTAAGCTTGATACCTGGGTGATGCAAATAATCTATACAACAAACCCCCGTGACACGTTTACCTATGTAACAAACCTGCAGATGTACCACTTAACTTAAAATAAAAGTTACGAAAAATTAAAAATAAATATGTGATTTTTACTCTCAAAAAATAAAAATAAAACAATGAAAATGTATTATATCACAGTTATGGAAGCTAGAAGTACATAACCAAGGTGTCAACAGGGTCATGGTCCCTTTGAAATTTCTAAGAGAGCATCCACCTTCACCTCTTCGGGGCTCAGGTGGTGGTCAGCAATTCTTAGTGTTCCTTGGCTGGCAGCTGCATCACTCCAATTTCTGTCTCTGTCATTTTGTGGCATTCTCCCTGTGTGTCTTTGTGTCCAAAATTTACTCCTCCTAAAAGAACAGCCACATTGGATTAGGGCCCACCCTAGTGATTACTTGACTACACTTGAAAAAACCCTATTCTAAAACAATGTCACATTTACAGGTTCTAGGAATTAAGTCTTCAACATATCTTTTGGGAGAACCATTACACTACTCTAATCTACATCTCTTTGATTATAAGTGTAGTTGAGAATTTTCCATATTTTATTTGAATCATATTTTTCATTCTTGATCCTTTGTCTATTTTTCTAGTAAAGATAGAGATTTTCAAAAAACTTCACTGGTAAAGCCTTTTAATACATTAAGTATGTTAGTTTTTTATAGAATATATGCTGTAAATATTTTCCTATTTGTAAATGGCCCTTTAATTTCCCTTATTCTGTTTTCCTCCCACCATATAAAAGTTTAAAATATTTATTTAATCAAATCTAGTAACATTTTCCTTTGTGGTTTCAGATATCAGTGTCCTGATTTTTCTTTAAAAATCTATCCTGACAAAAATATTACATTTACACTTATAATCATGTCTATTTTTTTCTAATGGTTTATTGAATATTTAGGTTTTAATCTATCTGGAATTTTTTTAACGAAAGATGTGACAAAAAGTTGAAAAATAGTTCCAACTTTATATATATATAAACTATAAGATATGTAGTATATTGTTAAAATCTAATCAGCCAGGACTATGAAGAAGCCTATAGTTTGACAAAATCAGATTTATTGAGTCAGAGTGAGAGAAGGCATTCCTTGGGACTGTATGTTGTTCTCCACAGGAGGGAGGAGACTAACATCTGGAAACTTTGGAGGATGTAAAGGAATCAAGTATCAGTTTTGGAGTGGTGACTGTTTGTGAGGTGAGTTTGGAGAAGCTGGATTAACTAGGGATTGAGGGCAAGGATGGCTTAGCAATCGGGTATCCTAGTAACGGACAAGCATAGCAGCTGTCTGGGGACATCATCAGTAAGAAAGCAGTAGCTTCCAAGAAAGGATGTTGCTTTGGCATTTTACAGATGCTGCATCAATTTAGAAGAAACAGTGGCTCCTGTCAACTGTGGAACTGACTATCTGCATCTGTACCGTTGGCCTTATAAATGGCAGAACTGTTTTTCCTTTTCTTGTCTAAGTTGATTTTCAGTCTCACAGTTCCAGAAAAGGTTTTACTCTTTCAATATAATTTATTAAATATCATAAATATGATACATAAATATTTATGTATTATAGATTCATATTTTATGATAGCCTATTATTTATACTTCTAATGAGTAATCTGAAATATAACTCAAATCATAGTTTTGTATCTGTTTGACCATTTCTAAGCTTTTTCTTTTGTTCTAATAGCTTTCTGATTCTACCAACTCCAGAATTACATTGCTTTGATTGTTATCCTTTACATTAGTTTTTTAGTTTCTTTCTTAGTATGTCTTGATTGATTATTGATTTCATTTTTTTATCTTAAATAACAAGTTTAATGATATTAGCATTGCAAAATTAGCTTCAACTATGAATATCAGAAAAACCAATATAACTTGTATTTTAGAAGATAAGTCATCTAGGGCAGATAGAGTGTCCCCCTGTGTCAAGAAGCAGGCTCTTTCTGTTTTCATTTCTCAATTGTGCATAGTCTTAACTTTGTGGTGCATGAGAGTAGCAATCATGTTCCTCGCTGCAGGATGGAGAGAAGAATGAAGATTAAGGAGGGGGTGAAGATGAAGAAAATGCAAAGATACGTGCACCCTACTTCTTTAGGAAGGCTTCAAGAAACTGCCATGGGATACTGCTGCTTACATCTCACTGGCAAGTGATGTCACATGGCTATACCTACGTGCGTGGAAGGCTGACGTACATGATCTTTATTCTGGGCTACTATGAGCTCAGCTAAAATTTCCATTATCATGGAAGAACGGGTTAAAACATATACAGGACTAACTAACCGTCTTAATCATGATGATTAAATTAGAACCAGGGAGGCAAGTTCAGAGCTATTGCAGTGATAAAGGTGAGAGATGATGGGGACTTGTCCAGGATGATGGCAGCAGGGCTGGGGACAAAACAAGTTCCTCAGCTCTTGTTTTTCTGGGAAAATTTTTATTTCTCCTTCATGATTGAAGGGTATTTTCACTGGTTAAACTATTGTAGGATAAAAGTTTTTGTTGTTTTTTTTTTTCCGTAAGCACTTTAAACATGTTATGCCACTCTCTCCTGGCCTGTAAGGTTTCCACTGAGAAGTCTGCTTCAGTGGAAGATTAGAAATATCGAAGCTCGGTTGTATATTTGTTTCTTTTCTCTTGCTGACTTTAGGATCCTTTCTTTATCCTTGACATTTAGGAGCTTGATTATTAAATATATTGAAGTAATCTTCTTTGAGTTAAATCTCCTTGGTAGTCCAAAAACCTTCCTGTACTCGACTATTAATATTTTTCTCCAGGTTTTGAAATTTCTCTGTTATGCTTTTGCATAAACTTTCTAATATATATATATATATATTATGCATATATATACACTATATATATACACACTATACATATATACACTATATATATACACACACTATACATACACTACATATATATACACACTATATATATATACATATATATATACCTCCTCTTTCAGGCCAATAATACTTAGATTTGCCTTTTTGAGGCTAGTTTCTAGATCTTGTAGGCAGGCTTCATTTTTTTTTAATCCTTTTTTTGGTCTCCTCTGATTCTGTCTTTTCAAATAGCCTGTTCTCAAGCTCACTAATTCTTTCTTCTACTTGATCAATTCTGCCGTTGGCATGTCTGCAGCATTCTTCAATATGTCAATTGAATTTTCAGCTCTAGAATTTCTGCTTGATTTTTGAAAAACCGTTTCAATCTCTTTGTTAAATTTATCTAATAGGGTTCTAAATTATAAATTCCTTATCTGTGGTGTGTTTTGTTTTGTTTTGTTTTGTTTTGTTTTGTTTTGTTTTGTTTTTTGACAGAGTCTCACTCTGTCACCCAGGCTGGAGTGCAGTGGCACAATCTCGGCTCACTGCAAACTCCACCACTCAGGTTCAAGTGATTCTCCTGCCTCAGCCTCCTGAGCAGCTGGGATTACAGGTGTGTGACACCAAACCCAGCTAATTTTTGTATATATATATATATATATTTTTTTTAGTAGCAATAGGGTTTCACCATTTTATTCCCGGTTTTATGTTTTCAGCTTTTCCTTTAAATTCCACGTGTAAATAAAATCATGTGGGGTTTTTATTTTTTCTCTCTGGCTTATTTCACTTAGCATAATGTCCTCCATGTTTCTGAAAATGCCAACATCTCCTTTGCTAAGGTTGAATGATATTCCATTATGTATATATAGCACGATTTCTTTATCCATTTACCCACTGATGGACAGTTAAGTTGTTTCTATATTTTGGCTATTGTGAATAATATTGCAATGAAAATGGGGGTACAAATAGCGCTATAAAACGTTTGTATCATTTCCTTTGGGTATATACACAACAGAGGTATTGGTGGGTCATTTTTTGCTTAATTTTAAAATTCTTCCCTATAGTATCTACAATTAGCTGTTCTTTCTATTTTATCTTCCTGGCCCTCCGTATCACTCAGCTCCAAACTTTAGTGATTTATCACTAGTACACATGGTTGCCCTTCTTTTCACTATAATTCTAAAAATTCTGTTTGCTTCTCTCCTGTGCAGGAACCTCTGATTTCTGACCCCTAGATCCTCTTTATTGCTTTAATCTGACTTTTTGATGATGTAACTCTTTAAATCATTAACCAAGATTGTTATCTGAAAATAGAAGTTCCTCAGAATTTTCCATTTTGAAAGTATAGTAGAAACTTAATTTCATGGTTGAAATATATGTTTAAGATCTTGCCATATAAAAGATAGAAATAATTTCTGGATGTATTATATGCTGTGAACCCTTTATATATGTTTTAATTTGGGGCCAATACATTCAAGAGGAAATAAAAGATTTGTTGTTTTTAAAATTTCTGAATATAGATTTTTAAATATCTTGACCTGAATCTACTTTATAAACTTCTAGTCTTTATGTCTGATTGGATCTCATGTGTGTTTCAGCATTTCTGTGTCTAAGGCAGAGAAGACACCATCTGTTTGTAGTGGTATCCTTTAGGTTCAGGAGAGCACTTCCCCGTGTCCAGATGAAATCATCAGTCAAAGAAAAATTGGGTCAGAGGAAAGCCCACCACTGATACAATTTCAGTTTGGGTTAGCCATAATCTTGGTCTTTTGTTGATGCAGAGCACAGTGAGTTCTGTTGTAAATTCTTGGCAGCATGAGGGGCTATAAGGAGGGCTCTTGTACCTCCCATGGGCTGTACATGTCTTTCTATCTTTTATCTTCTCACTACTGTTAGTACTGAATGCACAATAGCACACAGCTTCATCTGTTTCATTGAAGCTAAGCCAGTTCCACCTATACTCTGAAGCAATAAACACTTAAAGTTTATGGCACATTATTACTATTTTTATCTTGCTTCAGCAAGTTGTTTTTTGGCCTTCCCTCAACCTTTTGATAGTTACAGTAATTTATTTGTAAATATTTGCTCCTCTTGGACTTCCCTACCTCCTCAGTATTCCTATACTTTCAATAAAGAAAAGACATAATAATATCTGGGCAATAAATTATATTTCCATCATTTTGATTGGAAATGGTGGAAATAAAAGACAGCACTACTTTTAAAAATGAATAAATTAGTGATAGTTTTTTTCTCTATATCACAAGAATTAGTTATTGAATTCATAATCAAGACAAATGTTGTCAAGTACTCACATATTCTGAAAAGAGCAAAATTAAAGAGAAGGGAAAAGCCACTTTAAAATTTATTAGAAGACAACCAAACTGGCTCCGCTACTTTCAACTGTTATATCAGAGCTCCCAAACCCTAGACTAAATGCAATGAAAATTAAGTAGAAAGTAAGGAGAGAGACGTGAGATGGAGGGTGCCATAGGATTCCTGAGACATTGACTGTATTCAGAAGGAGGCTCTACAGAGAATCATGGTGGAAGAGACCAGGAGAATCATTCAGAGTGTTTGGAGATGCTGGTAAACATGGACAATTCATTTCTCAGTAGAATATTTTGCAGCATCCAACTCGTGGATCTTCTCCTTGCTTCTATCTGAGCTGGAAAGAAAAGAATTGGAAACAGATAGCAGGACAGAGAAGAGCTCAAGTGTGGAGCAGCCTTTACTTGCATCGTTCGGCATGGCAAGTTTCCTGTGGCTCAAGTAGATGTAGCAAAAAATTAGCCAGACTTGGTACTCCCTAGGACCCCTATTTAAAATGAACACATGCTGGAAGAATAACTTCAGTGGCAAAAAGCTATGGGGTACCCTGCTGGGGTCTATATGAAAAAAACGAAAGTGGAAAAGTCTTAGTAGTAACAAAGATGTCCCCATAAGTTACCTGAAGAACTCAACTATGCCTGCAATGAAAGTTAAAGCATTTTTTTTTTTTTTGCCATCACAAAAAAAAAATCAATGGCCAGTCAGGGTTCACTAGAGGAGCAGCAACATCCAAGAGAGGATCACAATGAAAAAGCAAGAAATGCCTATCCCTTTTATCTCTTATTACCTTCTTTCTCCTAAAAGAGATAATGGGTGAGAAATGAGAGGGGAGAGAGCAATGGAAAATGGACTGTGTTCTCTCCCTTACTCAAGAGGAAATTCAGCTCTTCCTAGGAAAAAGAAAAGAGAGGATAATTAAATTAGACATGAACTAGATGTCTTAAACTGGGCTCAACCAAAAATAGCATTTTAATAATTGAAAATGATCAAAGAGTTATGCGATCTATCTGACATAGCCTTAGGGGACAACAAAAGGAAATTTTGCATAGCCTGGTTGGATCAGCAACTGCAGGAAAAGAATAGACAAATATTCCTATACATCTATCCTGCTGGGTTTATACTATTGATAGGAATAAATATAGAAGAAAATAGATACAAAGCAATGAGCAAAGTGTATAAACAAGTCCTAAGAATGCATGCAGTTAAATTTGAGTTTTATTTGGATTAGTGAGGGGAGTGAGAATGTCAAAGAGATGCTGAAAAATTTTAAGAATTTTAAATTGCCAATGAAAAAAATGTTACGTCATATGATTTTTAGAAATCATCTTTTGGTGGGCACAAAGTGAAAAAAAGCTCAGACATTTTTTCACACATTCTTCTTTTTCATTAACTGATTGAGCATCTTTACATGTCAAACATGGGATAAATTCTTGGACATAACAGGCCTGCTCCTGCGCTCCTGGAACTTGTGTTCTTTTTTCCCTAGACGCTCAGAAGAAAAATAAAACCCTGTAGGACCAACTAGCATAAGGCACAGAAATTCCAATGACCCATGGTCTTTCCTAATGGGAAAAATTAGCATTAGTTGAACACCTGCTACGTGCCTTCAGATTCATTATGTAATTTCATCTTCAGCATAAATATAATGTAAGTACTTATTCCTATAGGGAGAATAAACAAATCAAGTCCCAGTATCATTATATAACATTCCCAATCTCAACCAGCTACGTAAATGGCAGAGCAATAATAAGACACCAGTTTTGTCTGGAACCAAACCCTGTGGTTTTTTTCCACTACATCAGGCTACCTCTTTATGACATGGCCACACAGAGGCAAACAAAACATTTGGAAGAGATATCTACATTTTGTAATTTGGAGATCAAAGCAATATGGTATTATTTTAATTGGGAGCATTATTGAGTAAATCCCATACAATAAGGATAACTTTGGATTTATCCTTAAGCTATAATTCCTTAAGAAAGATTCATAATTACATGAATCGGTGTATAAATATACCCAAATAAAATCATATAAGATAGATAAAAGCATTTTGGGTTAGCTAAGGTCAAAGCATTATATAATTTTAATAAGAATTTCAGTTTACTGTAGAATTCCATAATGTAATTATGTAACTTCATGATTTCCAAAAATTTACAGAAATTAATTTTATTCGTTGCATTACTACATTATGTACAAAGTTTTCAGCTGTTCTCCAATCATAAAAAGAAAATGAAATAACAACAATCTCCCCGGGGTAAATAATATTGTAGCCCCTGTCATGAAATAAAATATGCCAGTCCCTTCCTATGTATAAACAAAGAAGAAGTATCATGATGACAAAGTGGTTCAAAATGCTACATTCTGACTTCTGGTATATACTGATGTGCTCAATTATTAAATGATGCCAACGAAGATGCCTATACACATAATTGTTATTTCTATCTATACATATTCTATCATTTATAATTTTAACTAGGATGTGTTTATTTTCATACATTTATTCAGAAAGCATTTATAAAGAAGCTACTCTGTCCTGGATGCTATGAGAGATAAGAAATTAATACAACAAAATCACTACTACTTGGAGATAATAGCTAAGTAAAATAGATGATAGTATATACACAAATACTTACAATATAACATATAGCATAAATGGTTTTATACACACAAAAAATAAATTTAGTGATATGATTGTTCAAAGTAGAGCTTACTTTCACCCAAAGAAATCAAAGAAGCCTTCTTAAAGGAGGAAGTAATTGAGCTGGGCTTAAAAATTGACATTGAAATATATCAAATACATTTAGTATTTAACTATTAATAGATTTTCTCTTTCAATCAATTTAGGCAGCTTATTTTAATAATTTTTTAATTGTAAGACATACTTTTACTTCATCAAGAAAAAATGCTCATGGATAGGAAGAATCAATATCATGAAAATGGCCATACTGCCCAAAGTAATTATAGATTCAATGCTATCCCCATCAAGCTACCACCGACTTTCTTCACAGAATTGGAAAAAACTACCTTAAACTTCATATGGAACCAAAAAAGAGCCCACACAGCCAATACAATCGTGGGCAAGAAGAACAAAGCTGGAGGCATCATGATACCTGACTTCAAACTATACTACAAGGCTACAGTAACCAAAACAGCATGATACTTGTACCAAAACAGATACATAGACCAATGGAACAGAACAGAGGCCTCAGAAATAACACCACACATCTGCAACCATCTGATCTTTGACAAACCTGACACAAACACAATGGGGAAAATATTCCCTATTTAATAAATGTTGGGAAAACTGGCTAGCCATATGCAGAAAACTGAAACTGGACCCTTTCCTTACACCTTATACAAAAACCAATTCAAGACAGATTAAAGACTTAAACATAAGACCTATGACTATAAAAATCCTAGAAGAAAACCTAGGCAATACAATTCAGGACATAGGCATGGGCAAAGACTTCATGTCTAAAACACCAAAAGCAATGACGACAAAAGCCAAAATTGACAAATGGTATCTAATTAAACTAAAGAGCTTCTGCACAGCAAAATAAACTATCATCAGAATGAACAGGCAACCTACAGATGGGAGAAAATTTTTGCAGTCTATCCATTTGACAAAGGGATAATATCCAAAATCTACAAATAACTTAAACAAATTTACAAGAAAAAAACACCATCAAAAAGTGGGCAAATGATATGAACAGACACTTCTCAAAAGAAGACATTTATGCAGCCAACAGACATATGAAAAAATGCTCATCTTCACTGGTCATTAGAGAAATGCAAATCAAAACCATAATGAGATACCATCTCACATCAGTTAGAATGACGATCATTAAAAAGTCAGGAAACAACAGATGCTGGAGAGGATGTGGAGAAATAGGAACACTTTAACACTATTGGTGGGAGTGTAAACTAGTTCAACCATTGTGGAAGACAGTCTGGCTATTCCTCAAGGACCTAGAACAAGAAATACCATTTGACCCAGCAATCCCATTACTGGGTATATATCCAAAGTATTATAAATCACTCTATTATAAAGACACATGCACCCATATGTTGTTCATTGTGACACCATTCACAATAGCAAAGACTTCGAACCAACCCAAATGTCCAACAATAATAGATTGGATAAAGAAAATGTGGCACATATACAGCATGGAATACTATGCAGCCATAAAAAAGGATGAGTTCATGTCCTTTGCAGGGACATGTATGAAGCTGGAAACCATCATTCTCAGCAAACTATCAAAAGAATAGAAACACAAACACCACATGTTCTCACTCATAAGTGGGAGTTGAACAATGAGAACACATGCACATAGGGAGGGGAACATCACATACCGGGGCCTGTCAGGAGGTGGGGGCCTTGGCGAGGGATAACATTAGGAGAAATACCTAATGTAGGTGACAGTTTGATGGGGTTGATGGGTGCAGGAAACCACCATGGCATGTGTATACCTATGTAACAAAACTGCAGGTTCTGCACATGTACCCCAGAACTTAAAGTATAATTTAAAAAAATAAAAAATAAAATGTCATCCCCTACCCCAGCAAAAAAGCAAAATAAATAAATGAGTTGATATAAAAAAACTTTATGTTCTGTTTCACTCAAATTTATAATTCTGAGATTGATAAAATTATAGCTATGTTATTTTGATTGGTTGGTTGTAAATAAAAGAAAAAACATAAAAAAGAAAAAGGGAAAAATGCATTTAAAAATATGCTACTATATTCAATTCACTTGTATTTTATTTTGGACTTTGCATACTTATTCGTATATATCCAGGAAACTAGTGTATTGTAACATTTTCTTTCTGTGTACCATCTCTGCCAAATTTTACTATTAACATAAAATAAATGATATAATATGCTATCCTTTTCAATATGCTGGGAAAATTTACCAAGGAGATCTTCAGTCACTTGAAAAATATGAAATGATTGCTTGGTAAAACTACTATGCTTTGGATCAATTTCTTATTGTATTTATTTATTTACTTGCTTATGTTTAACTTTTACTTTAGGTTTAAGGGTTGCGTGTGCAGGTTTTTTACATGGGTAAATTGTGTCACTGGTATTTGTTGTATGAAAAATCTTATCACCGAGGTAGTGAGCATAGCACCCAATAAGTAGTTTTGTAAACCTCTCCACCCCTACCACCTTTTTTCTTCTAATAGTCCCTGGTGTCTATTGCTCCTGTCTTTCTGTCTGTATGTACTCAATGTTTAACTCTCACTTATAAGTGAGAACATGTGGTATTTGGTTTTTAGTTCCGGTGTTAATTTGCATAGTATAATGGCCTCCAGCTACAACTATTTTGCTGCAGAAGATATGATGTCATCCTTATATGCGGCTGAGTAGTATTGCATGGTGCATATTTACCACATTTTTTTTTCCAGTCCGCTGTTGATGGGCACCTAGGTTGATTCTATTTCTTTGCTAATGTGAATGGTGCTGTGATGAACATATGAGTGCATGTGTCTTTTTGGTAGAATGATTTATTTTCCTTTGAATATATACCTAGTAGTGGGATTGCTGGGTCAAATGGTAGCTCGTTTTAAGTCTTTGAGAGATCTCCAAACTGTTTTCCACAGTGGCTAAACTAATTTATATTCCCACCAACAGGGTATAAATGATTCTTTTTCTCTGCAACCTCACCAACATCTGTTATTTTTTGTCTCTTTAATAATAGCCATTCTGAGTGGTGTGAGATGGTATCCCATCATGGTTTAGATTTGCATTTCTCCAATGATTAATGATGTTGAACTTTTTTTTTTTTTTTTTTTGAGTTGGAGTCTCGCTCTGTCACCCAGGCTGGAGTGCAGTGGCGCGATCTCGGCTCACTGCAAGCTCCGCCTCCCGGGTTCACGCCATTCTCCTGCGTCAGCCTCCCGGGTAGCTGGGACTACAGGCACCCGCCACCACGCCCGGCTAATTTTTTGTATTTTTAGTAGAGACGGGGTTTCACCGTGTTAGCCAGGATGGTCTCCATCTCCTGACCTTGTGATCCACCCTCCTCGGCCTCCTAAAATGCTGGGTTTACAGGCGTGAGCCACCGCGCCTCGCCGAACATTTTTTCATGTATTTGTTGGCCACGTGTGTGTCTTGAGAAGTGTCTGTTCATTGGATCTGCTTCCTAAAGGTAATTCTCTGATGGTATTTTCAGTTTTCTCCAAAATTATGAATGCACCAGTAGCTCTGTTCAAGTTTATGACTTCTTCCTGAGTTAATTATATTTTTAATATTTTATATTAACAAAATTATATAAATAAAATATAATAATTACTATTTTCTAGAAAATTGTTCATCTTACTTAGATTTTAAAATTCATTTGCAAATAGACTACTGCCACTATATTACTGCTCTCTCTCATTTTGTTTATTTAGAGATTTTTTCTTAATTGGGTCCTTTTAGAGTTCTTGGTTTATTTATTTATTTTCACCACAAGGTCTGGTCCTTAAAACAAATAATGTTGGGAGGCACAAAAGACGGGCAGGAAAGGACATAAGAATTGACTAGAATAAAGGAATAGAAAAGATAAGAGGATAAGATTTCCATTAAATGAAATATTTATTTTGATAGAAGTGAGAAGAAATGCAAGATCAGGTCCTCTGTAATACAAAAAATATTGCATTTCTTGATAACACAATAATGCTTTCTAAAGTACCATTTTATTTTCTGTGCTTCAATATTATATCTTAATAGACAAGCGCATTTATAAAAATAAATGTCTTTAAATACAGGTGGTGTGTGCTGAGGCTTATATTTATCCAGAAAAAAGCACTGTACACTGAAAATTGAGAAATGTGTTTGCTAACTATAGTACAGGCACTGGGGCAAGCTAGTTTTAAGCATCCGTTTGACTTCTTTTTCCTTTTCCTGAATCAACAGGGAATGACACTTGTCCCATCTTTGTCATCCAAGGGTATTTCAATAATAAATGAAAATATATAAAATGTATCTTTAGTCTTTTAAAAATGAACGGTAAACAAAAAACTTCAGTTTTCTTTTAAATATAATTAAAGAAATTTTTCCTCACTGTATTAGTCCATTTTCATATTGCTAAAAAGAACTGCCTGAGACTGGGTAATTTGTAAAGGAAAGAGGATTAATTGACTTAGAGATGGCTGGGGAGGCCTCCGGAAACTTATAATCATGGTGGAAGGCAAAGGGGAAGCAAGGCACCTTCTTCACAAGGTGGCAGGGAGGAGAAGTGCTGAGCAAAGGACTAAGATCCCCTTATAAAACCATCAGATCTCATAAGAACTCACTCACTATCATGAGAACAGCATGGGGGAAACCACTCCCGTGATTCAATTATCTCCACTGGGTCTCTCCCTTGACATGTGGGAATTATGGGGATTTTGGGGATTACAATGCAAGATGAGATTTCGGTGGAGACACAAAGCCTGAGTACATCACTTACTAATATTAGTAATATTGTATATAATTCCATACTATATTATTATATTATATTATATTACATCTCCACCAGAACATTTACTGCATGCTTTGATTTCAGTGTTTGTGGCAAATTGATTGAAGTTAAAGTTGTTAAAGAACTGGACCCTCCGTTATGAAACGTCTCAAAGTAGCACTGTAATTCCTCTCTTACGTATGGCAACTGGCAATGTTAAACATCAGGACTGTCTCCATATTGCAGTAAGTACAGCCATTTCACAAGGAAGCCTCCTTTATTTATATTGTTGGCCCTCTCCTTTTCCATCAGCAAGCACAAGTACAATGAGATCCTGGAACAAATGAGCTTATTAAGATCATAGTTAGACATATCGTTTTTCAAATCACACTCTACAAGACAGATATGCTGGCAAAGCTGTAATAAATGTCAAGGCTCAAGGCATTCACTATTCTTTTTAGCAGCCTGATGGCTTGGCTAGAAAAGCTTTTCATAAATTTTAGTGCACACCTGTCAAGTGGCAGGCATGGTAGTCTGCTATCGTGCAGGAGCCTGAGCTGTGATTTCTGGGCTGGCACCACTGTCATCGTTTTCAGTGCAATCATGAGCTTTTCTCTGTTTGTGACCAATGAAATCTATGTGATCACACTGAGAATCTGTGCATCTTGGCAGATCTGCCAGTGGTACTCATCACATAGAGATTATTTTAGATTGGCTGCCATGAAGTGTTATTTCCCATTTGTTAACACAATGGGGTTTCATGACTATGAGAACTGAAACATATTCATTTGTATATGGGTTTTGTCCTTGTTGCAATACAAAAACCTGTCCCATCTTTCCTACGACTCCTTTAACCTTTCTTTTTCCATCAGTTCTCTACCTGAAACAACTGCAGTGTTAATTGTGTCACATTTTTCCTAAGTGGAAAACAGAGGGGGGAAAACCTTGTGCTGTTTTAACAAGCTAAATTTGTGAGTTAGAAATAAACTTTGCGATCCCAATTATATGAAATAAAATTATGTTTCATATTCTTGCATATATATATGCGTAGAACATTTCTGAAAGAAAACTCATTAAATTGTTTATAGAGATACCACTAAAGAGGAAGGAAGATCTGGAGACAGGCAAGTCAGGGGTCTTCCATTTTCTTTTATGTATATTATGGTAATGCTTGGATTTCTCTGATGATAATACATTCATTTATCCCTGATACAATAAAAAGACCATTTTAAAACAGAGAAAATGAAATATTTGTATCAAGAAGAGAATAGGGCACCATAAGACCATACTTTGATGAATATTGCCATATATTTACATAGTGTGTTCACACACATCGTATCACAAGATCCTCACAGAAACTTACTAGGATGATAGGATCAGATATTAGCATTCATTTACATAGGGGAAATCTGAAGCTTAATGAGGTTCAGCGATGTGCTTCAGTTTCCAGTGAAGTTTCTAAATCAGGAGTGAAACCTGAGTGTTCTGACATTTAATTGAACCTTCTAGCCCATCAAGCACCCACCCTCACTACTTCATTGTTTCCTGCTCTGAAGGCAAGAACAACATATTATTTTTGCCATTTTGTAACTTTTCTGACATGTATGTACAGTGTATATATTTCAAGTTACCCATACAGTCAATTTTATATTAATAAAATAGACCAATTACTTCATAGAATTACTCAGATGGAAACAGAAATTTAGATTCCAGAACATAACCAAATTTCAGTACTAAGCTTTTCGTTGAAGAAAAAATAACCATAATTATGTTTAGCACAATAATTTTTTTTTGCAAAGTTATGGCAAATGCCAGACCTCTGGGTTGTCAACTAATGGATGTTTGCCATAAATATCATTTAAAAAGGCCGGGCGCGGTGGCTCACGCTTGTAATCCCAGCACTTTGGGAGGCCGAGGCGGGCGGATCACGAGGTCAGGAGATCGAGACCACGGTGAAACCCCGTCTCTACCAAAAATACAAAAAATTGCCTGTAGTCCCAGCTACTCGGAGAGGCTGAGGCAGGAGAATGGCGTGAACCCGGGAGGCGGAGGTTGCAGTGAGCCGAGATCGCGCCACTGCACTCCAGAAAAAATCATTTAAAAATATATCACTATGTGGAAATATTCGTTTCTATTAATGGCGTAGTCTTGTTTAGTGGAATTAATAGCAATCCGCCAGTTGAACACTGAACACTGGCACTGTTTATTTATTTATTTATTTATTTATTTATTTATTTATTTAGGAGACAGAGTCTCGCTCTTTTGCTCTCCCAAGCTGGAGTTAAGTGGTGCTATCTCAGCTCACTGCAACCTCTGCTCCCAGGTTCAAGCGATTTTCCTGCCTCAACCTCCTGAGTAGCTGGGATTACAGGCATGTGCCACCATGCTAGGCAAATTTCTTTATTTTTAGTAGAGATGGGGTTTTGCCATGTCACACAGGCTGGTCTCAAACTCCTGAGCTCAGGCAATCCACAAGTCTCAGCCTCCCAAAGTGCTAGGATTACAGGCATGAGCCACCGCACCCAGCCACTGGCACATTTTGTAAAACCTTTAATCTCCTAACAAATAGTTATTCAAGGCAAAAGCCAGGAAATTTAGGAAACCCCTTACCTTCCCACCACTTCTTTATCCCAAAATCTTTGCCCTTTTAGGGTAATACAATGATCTATGATTGTTTTCCTTTTCTCAATCATTTTTGTAAGTATTTCAAAAGAGAAAATAGATATTGAAAAAAGACTTTACCTCATGTTTACATCGGCAATTTTAAAAATAAAATAATAATACATATTTGCTTAGTGATGCAAAAAGACTACATTTACATATCAAAAATTTATTGGTGACACAAGCCTATGGAAAAATGCTTAACATCACTAATTATCAGGGAAATGCAAATCAAAACCACAAAAAAAGTAGATCAACCATTTGTTTCAGCAATCCCACTACTAGGTTTCTACCCAGAAGGAAAGAAGTCATTATACTAAAAAGATACTTGTACATGCATGTTTATAGCAGCATAATTTGCAATTGCAAAAATATAGAACCAGCCCAAATGCTCATTAATCAACAAGTGGATAAAGAAAATGTGTTTTTTATATATATATCATATATATATATCATATATATATGATATATATATCATATATATATATCATATATATATCATATATATATCATATATATATATCATTTCATTTGGTTTCCACAATAATTTCAACTATATATGTTGAAATTATATATATATAATTTCACTATATATATATGATATATATTGTTTAGTGGAATTAACAGCAATTCTCCAGTTGAGCACTGGCATCGTTTATACTATAAACACTGTTTATACTGTTATACTATATATATATATACACTATATATATATATATTTATACTGTTATACTATATATATATATATATGCACACAAACGCAATGGAATACTAGTCAGCCATAAAAAGGAATGAAATAATGGCATTCACAGCAACCTGGGTGGAACTGGAGACCATTATTCTAAGTGAAGTAACCCAGTAATGGAAAACTAACCATCGTATGTTCTCACTCATAAGTGGGAGCTAAGCTATGAGGACCCAAAGTCATAAGAATGATACATTGGACTTTGGGGACCTGGGGGAAAGGGCAGGAGGAGGGTGAAGGATAAAAGACTACACATCAGGTACAATGTATACTTCTTGGTGATGTGTGCACCAAAATCTCAGAAATCAACACTAAATAACTTATCCATTTAACCAGATACCACCTGCTTCCTAAAAACCTACCGAAATAAAAAATAATTTAAAAAATAATTCTTGATGACCTTGAAGCCATTAGCACTCATTCTAGTGATTTTCAACTCTGGGTTCCTGGTACTCTTTGAAAGTATGTGGGAACAAGAGAGAAATACTTGAGGGAATTAAAAATCTTCAGATAATATTGAGTAGTCAATGATAACCAAATAATCATAACTGTCAGATAACAGAGTCTCACAGGTCTTTGCCTTACAAAGCACCAGGCTGCCCTTCAGCCCTGACACCGTTTGTACCTGCCCCCTCTGAGCTCCTCTCATAAGGCAAAGTGCAAACAACCTTTACCTTCCCAAAGAGCTGGTCACTGTGCTTTTTGACTAGAAACTGATTCTCAGCCAACACATAGGGTGTGCTCAGTTAAACCTTTACTCTGGCAGATGTTAAGCAAACCCATTACTGATTGAAGAAGAAAACGTAATGTTATGCTTTGCAACTTTGGAAGCACACATGTGACAGGGTCATGATGCGCAAACACCACAAAACACAGGTTAAGAACCACTTCATTTTCTCTTTCTTTCTTCCCTTCCTTCCTTTCTCTTTCTTTCTTTCCTTCCTTCCCTCTTTCTTTCTTTTTCTTTTTCATTCGTCCTGACAGAGTTTTGCTCTTATTGCCCAGGCTGGAGTGCAACGGCATGGTCTCAGCTCACTGTAACCTCCACCTTCCAGGTTTGATCAATCCTCCTGCCTCAGCCTCCCAAGTAGCTGGGATTACACATTCCTGTTACCACGCCCAGCTAACGTTTGTATTTTTAGTAGAGACGGTTTCACCATGTTGTTCAGGCTGGTCTGGAACTCCTGACCTCAGGTGATCCGCCCACCTCAGCCTCCCAAAGTGCTGGGATTACAAGTGTGAGCCACCTTGCCCAGCCCACCTCATTCCTTTTCCAAGTGAGCCCACAGTTGCTATTGGCACAATGACTCCGGGAGATGGACAGCCATTTGTGGAACTGGAATATCCATCTCTTGGACACAGCTGTGATTTCTGCATTCTGTACTTTCTCTTAAAGTCCCTGAATCTGTACTAGCAATTGCCCATCTGCACATTTTTGGACTCACTGGATGGAAGAGCTACAAGAATCCTGTCTTTTGTTTCTGGGAGCTTGGAGGCAAGAGATATAAACCTGTCACATTTAACAAATAATTACTATTTTGATATTTATCTTTATTTCCAACATATTTCTGTCTTTTTATAACTGCAAAGGCTCATTTAATGTGTGTTAGATACATTTCTGACAGCTTTATATAAATTAAATCATCTAATCATCAAAACAACCTTGAGAGAAAGTTACTACAATTATGTACATTTTATGAATGAGAAAATCGAGCCACAGAGAGGTGAAGGGATTTGTCTGAGAACAGAAATACAGTAAGTGTTGGCTTGCTCTCGAGGCTGTGGTCTTAACTGCTATGTCATGCCATCTCATTTACTGACTTCTCTGCCCACTGGTTCTTCCTCTGCCTGTCTTTTCATCTGGAAAAGAGCATTTAATATTTCTAGGTCCCCCAGGCCTCTTAAACAGCCTCATGTATTAAAAAATAAACTATTTCAATTATGTTGTTTATTTTGAAATTAAAAGCTTTGAGATTTTATTTTATAGTGCTCAAAAATCTTTAAAAAGTGACTAAAAGTTGGCTTTTATTGATGATGATTAGATGATTTAATTTAATGCTTAAATAGTATCCTCTCCAAAGCAAACACACTTTATGGAAAAGGAATGCATTTCATAAATCATCTTTCTCCTCAGAGTCCTAAGAAAATAGAAGGCAAAAATGACCTTGAAATCTCTGCTGACCTTCTTAACACCGTGTAAGAAATGTTTTAACTCTCTGTGCACATGTGCCTTTCCTTTCAATAGCTATTGAAGTTGTCGTTTGATAAGGGATTGAGAGGGATAAGACAGAAGGGGCATTCACCGTGATTCTATTCCCGGAAACTGACATTTTATCTTAGAGGAAATAAAGCATCATGTGTATGTTGACTTTAGAAAATGTTTAATAGAAGCTCTGACACCTAAATGAAACCACAGCTTCTTTCTAGCATGAAGTGAGTATTTTAACTAATGTCTCGCTTTGCTGCATTTTGGTCAAGTGTTTTCCTCCTCCCTTTTCTTCCCCTGGGGCTGGGTGCCAGGTGTTGCTCTAGGTCCTAGAAATATAGAGACAGTGTCTATAGCATAGTCCTTGCTCTGTAGGATTTCATTTGGTTTCCACAATAATGTCAACACCCTGTGACATGGAGCGTCCAGATTCCAGCATCTTTATGTTCATATTTTAGCATGCCAACTTTCCAGATTCTACTTTTAAGTTACATTAATAGTTCCATTATCTTCTACAACTTGAAAACAAATACATCTCACCTAAACTGATGATTAAAAATTGTACATATGTGAGTGAACAAAGCACCAGAGACTATCAATCCAAAGGAAGTGCTTATTAAATGCTGACAAGGAAACCATTAATACTTGTGTAGTTTCAGGGAGAGTAATCAGACTTTTGATTAATTCAAAACCATGGTTTGATGGCAGCCTATGCAACCCTGAACAAAATTAGGGCTTTTCTCCAATCTAGCTAGATCCCTACAAGGTAAAAATTTAAAGGAGAAATGAGAGTTATAAATAGCTCCTTCACTGAAGCACTCCATAGTTGAGAAATTTAAGAAAATGACAAGTAGCTCAGCTAGTTTATTTTCTCTGATGTTATTGAAATAAAAACTTGGACAACAGCCTTTTTACATTTTTTTAGGGATTTCTTGCACTCGATTTGACAGGAAACTGTAGTTTTTACTTAAGGAAGGTGTGGGATAATTATTTTTTCATTTGTAAAATATAACAATTGTTTCAGATGATAACTTGTAAACATGCTAATGATACTTCAGCTATATTACTAAAGGTTTTCTTCATACGTATTAAGCCATCTAATGATCGTAGTTCTAATCTTCATTGAAGATAAGCAACACTAACAATGTGCACACTTCTGCTTTCTGGGCACCTCAAGGCCTTTGTTCAATTGTTATTTGATGAGCTTGTATAGAAAAATAGTAAGAAAATCTGAGGTATTATCATTTCTGTAGGCAGCTAAGTGAGCAATCTACTATTTTAAAAAGACAAGAAGAGAATCACATAAGATATCCACTTTAAGTGGTAAATTTCATTACCAACACCATCATTGACTCTATGACAGAACTGTAAGTTAAAAATATATGAGGTAGACACTATTGTTATTTCCATTTTAACAGATAATAAACAGGGATTCAGAAAGACCAAATGACTTGCCCAGGTTCGTTCAGCCAGTCAGCTGTCCAATCCAGACAGGAATTCCGGTCTGATTCCAAAGGCCAACTGCATCTTTGACTAAGCTGCTATTGAGATTGACATGCTAGCTCAGTATAAGTTATTAATCTTTTTCACAGCACCAGAGGAAAGTCAATTTGCAGTTACCTTTGGATTAAATAATATATTCAATCCTCACTTGCCCATTGTGACAGGTTGCAATAAAGTTACACATACACACACGTATGTACTATGTTCATTCTTTTTCAAAAGAAGAATAAAATCTCTTCTTATATTACATTTGTAATTTTTTAACTTAATAATTCATGGGCATCCTTTCAAGTTAATACATAGTGATCTAATATTTTCTTTCTCATAATTGCATCCCATTTCAGACAAGGATAAGCTACCTATATCTAAAGATTCCACATACATACATACATACATACATACACACATATATACATGTGTATACATAGAGAGACACAGAGAGAGAGAGAGAGTGACAGACAGAGAGACAGAGAGAGTCACTGGGGTTTTATTCCCTTTGATAGATTTCAAAAGTGGGATGGCTGGCCAAGAAGATATAAACACACAACTTTCCTAAACTGTTTTATTAACTTTTCACATCCACCAGCAATACATGAAAGTATCTGTTTGTCTATCTCTTCTCTGCATCTGGTTCCTATTGCTATTTTTTTTAGTTTTTGCCAATTGATGAGTGCAAAATGACATCTTAATATTATTTTATAACTCCTGATGAGTAAAGATGTAAAGGTATGAAAGTATAGATGTTTACACTTTTATGTTCTACTAAATATTTATCTTACTAGTTTGCTTTTCTATTTGTTTTTATTAAGTTGCATAAGCTCACTGTATTATGTATCAAAATCTGTGAAGATTTGAAATTTCACTCTACTTGAAAACTAACAGTCATTCTGCTATAGTTTTATGGATTCAGGCAGAAGACACAAGACTCCTGGGTCAGAGATAAAGCACATTATTTCTCAGGGCACAGGAAGCATCATGAGCATCAGTAAGTTTGGGTCAGTTCTCTTCACCTACAGGTCCTACAGGGATGTTGCAGATGGGGCTAGATGACACCTGCACATTCAGTAAGTGGTGCTAAAGGGAAGAAACCCAAAGTTTTTTTAATGGACCGTCAGCATTCCTGCCTTTTGCTCCAGAGATAGACACTGTCTATATCTTCTAATGTTGTTTGCTATCCATACATTCTTGAAGACATAGTCCAGAACAAAGGACAGTTAATGCCTTATTTATAAGATGTGCAGAAACACAAATGATCCAGTGAGCTGTCTCTCAGCTATTAGAGACATCCTCCTTTTATCTAGTATATTGCATATGTTTTCTCACAATCACTACTTATAATAGCTCTTATGTTTACTCCTTGTCTGTCTTCCTATGGTCTTTGCTCTGATATGTATGTTATTCTCATGTTAAATTCAATGTAATATGGAAATAATTTCTCTCATTTTGGATACAACTTATTGCTCTACTCTTGGTTGAAATAAAAACAGACATTGTCTAATTGCTATTTTATGAAAATATGTGTCCTTTATTATTTGTTGTTTTATACTGACAAACGATGAATAAAAGGCATAGAAAGAGAAGTGAATGGGAATTTTTTCCCAATCAAAAAAAAAGGACTGTAAGTTTATAACTCCTTTCTATCAATGTAACTGCTGTTCATTCAGAAGATTAGCAATGTCAGGACCCTGCTTGGAGGAAGTCAAAACGCGGGAGCAAGTCTATCTTTTGTGAGGCTTGAAGCTTCTACAACTTGACAGGGGTTGGAAAAGGTAATGCTGAAAATGGTAAAATACAAAATTACAAACACAAAATTGCTATGGCCTGTCCTGGGGCCCACACAAATATGGGGCCCTGAAACATCAACGAAACATTTTTAGCTTCACAGTAAATCTTCTCTGTCTGGTACAGGATGTGAAAGAAAAGATTCAGGCCAATCACAATATAAAGGTTTTGCTTCTTTAGGCCAAACTGCTTCTTTATTAGCTCAGCTAAATATGTAGCATTAGTTCCTCAGAGAAAACATTCCATAGTGCTTGCCCTTTTTGAACTTGGATAATGCTGTACTTTAGTCCAAAATGAATGACATTTTGTTGAGTATATCATTAGTTGCAAAAGTTATTACACCAGATCCAGCAGAATTCCATCAGTGCTGGGGGCAGGAAATGAGGGTGGGATGAATACTAACACAATTTTTTTCATGGGCCCTCTTGGGACCCTTCAAGCATTAATATGGGTGAAATCTCTGCTAAATGAATTTGGAAGGTAAAGAAGGGAGGCAAAGAGTTGTAGAAGTGTCAGAATATAGAGAACGACACTTAGGGATGTGCATGAAACAAATAGAGATAAAGTGTTTTCAGAAAGTCCCAGTTCCTCCTGTTTTGTATTTCTTGTTTACATGTATATTATAAATATGTGTGTATATGTATATATTTGTGTATACACATACATATATAGTATATATGTGTGTATATAGAATATATGTATGTGTACATACATACATACATATGTATAAACGTGTGTATATATTTGTGTGTGTATCAGATATATGTATTTGTGTGTGTGTGTGTGTTTTAACAGCATTTCACAAAATTGACTTAGTTTCTCTGAATTGCTCCTGTCATTTGGCTCATGTTTCAGTTAGCTGAAAAAATTAATATTATTGAGTGTCTAATATTCACATGGTATTATGTAAATCAATGACTACTAACAAGTAAAAATTGTTACAATACTCTTGCTCTTACAGAGTTTATAGTCCTCTTACAGAAATAAAAACAAGTACAGAGATATCTCCAATACCAGATAGAATATGCTTAGTGGCATGAGAAGCAACAGAAGGTTATCTGAATTTAAAGGATTAATACTTTGTAGAGAGCGTAGCATTTAGAATGATGCCTGAAAGATGAGATTTGTCTATAAAATACATACAATAAAGAGTTCCAGGCAGATAGGGGGGCAAAGCCCTGGGAACAGAACATTGCAAGGAACAGGAAACAGTCCAGTTTTAGTTGGAAGGTATATTGGAATTGAAGCATTTAAGTTTAAAATGGTAGAGTTACATCACTGATATCTTTGTATTCCCATCCCAGTGTAGGTTCTAAGGTGGTTGTCAATGGGTAGAAATCTTTAGCAGGGGAATGGACTGAACGGGAAAGTGATTTTGAAAAGTTAATCTGAAAGAAGTGCATAGAGTAGAGTAAAGGGGCCAAAGCATACTGGGAGATCAGTTTAGAGGTTAACAGATTTAAAAAAGAATGTTTTTTGTAGTAAGTATGAAAGCAAAAAGGCTGTACATAGGTCTTATTGAAAAAACCTAAATCACATGATGAGAATGGGAAGATGCAGAGAGAAAAACAATAACAAAGTTCTCTGGGTATCCTGCAATCTTGGGGTCTTGAAAAGCAACTTATTTTATTTTTGTGCATCATTAGGTTAAGTTTTGCATCCACTCTTCCCCCCCTGCTTCTTTTTTTTTTTTTACCATTTCATATATAGCACTTCCCTAATGTCCTCCTTCTCTCCCCTTCTCTAAGAAGAATAGAGAAGCATCAGGAGCATCTGCCATCTTATTCAGCTACTCAGCTTTGCTAGTAGCACTGTGGATTAAAGACCCCCTGCTAACATTGTAGATGTTGTACAATGTACCAGAGAAAAAGAAAGTTCAATGACTCTTCTTTAAGGGGTAGATGAGTTCCCTGAGATTTCTAGACACATAAGTACAATTGACAAAAACATGGACAAATAATTAACTCCAAGTGTACAAAAAAAGAGCATCAAGAAGAGATACTTCCCTTTGGAGGAGGGAAAGAAAAACACAGAAATGTAGAGAAAGAAATGAGGTGACTGATGTCAGTTGGCAAAGCTGTGAAAATCTTAACCAAGGAGAGTCAAAATGCTGCAGCAGATTTACTAAATTGTTTGGAAAAGTAAGAAGATAGTAGAGGAGGAGGCACTGGTCAGGGACATAACTTGCTAGCAGGTTTGAACAACCATGAATTTCCTGTTCCTGCATTTTATTTCTTCACTGCCATCTTATTCTCATCATCTCAGCCATACCCAGGATGCAAGCAATGAATTCAGGAAGAAAGATGATCTAATGTTATAAAACATTACAAAGCATCATCTTATTCCTGTGAAATTCTTCTTTCTGGGTATTTTTGCACTTCTCAGTCCTGTAAGGCAGAATCATACAATTTTCATTTTGCCTAGTAAATAGTAACAGATTCCTGACAGTTAGAATTCTTCCTGTCAGAGACAGAATGTGATTCAAAGGTTCAAAGTGACTGATTTCTATGCCAGAAATGTGTATGGTACTCTACCTGAGAAGCAGATCTACTTGGTATCATTTGTAAAGGATGTCAAATTTTGCCAATGAAAATGGCAGATTTGTTCAAAGCTGCAGTGTGTCCCTTTTGTGTGTTATGATGGAAATAACCACTACAGTCTACAAGGCACGATTCTAGGCGTGCTCCATACCTTACTGATTTTGTGGTATTTTGCAGGCTCATTTAAAATATCTAGTCAAGAAAAGTATATAACAATATCCAGAAATAAACTGAAAACCTTATATGAATAAAAGCATGTACACAATTCTTGCTGCAGATTTATTTATAATTTCCGGTGGCACTCAAATCCTGGAGCAGGTGGATGTTGGCAGAATATGTTAGAAATGGCTGTTTCAGAAGCTTCCCAAGGCCCGCATATCTGCTCTATGACCTGGCTATTATTTACCAGGAGGACAACCACAATTCAGGGGTTAGGAAAACAGTTTTCACTTCTCTAAAAACTAAGACAGAAACTTGTTAGAAAATATAACTGAAGGTCGGATCTAGGTTTTGTCAGACCTAAAGCTACAGTTTGGAGGCCTCTTATGGAAAAAGAACATAAAATCACAAATATATAACTTGGCACAAAAAGGAACATTTATTTAGAATAAGAAAAGAAATTACAACAAATTATAAATGGAAAAAGGCTATAAAAAAGCACAAACATACAAACTAAAGAAAATTAACATTAAAAAATTAATAAATGTGAACTTGAAAGTTGCAGAAAAATACTACTATACTCCTTTGGTTCCACTTCATCTCTGGAAAAGGGCTGCCAGTAGTGAAGATTAGACTATTTAGTAGAGGTCTGATTTTTAGCATGCTATTCTCTCAAAATATCTTTTTTTTGGAAAAACTACAAAATTCACACGGCTCACGTAGGAGCCAGATAGCAAACTAAATGCTGCCCAAAGAGTGATCTTAGGTCCCCTACATTGGAATTCCCAGGTGTTTAAAATGCAGAATCACCAGCTCACAGAGAACCTGGAATCTGGCCCGGGCGCGGTGGCTCATAACTGTAATCCCAGCACTTTTGAAGGCCAAGGCAGGTGGATCACAAGGTCAGGAGATCGATACCACCCTGGCTAACATGGTGAAACCCCATATCTACTAAAAACATAAAAAATTAGCCCGGCGTGGTGGCAAGTGCCTGTAGTCCCAGCTACTCGGGAGGCTGAGGCAGGAGAATGGCGTGAACCCGGGAGGCGGAGCTTGCAGTGAGCCGAGATAGCGCCACTGCCCCCCAGCCTGGGCGAAAGAGCAAGACTCCGTCTCAAAAAAAAAAAAAAAAAAGAACCTGGAATCTGCATGGTGATCCCACAAATCTGTGTGGTTGACAAGCACCCAAGAAGATTCTAATGACCATTGCATTAACTCCTGAAAATGACATAAACTCCCATAAAGAAGTAGGGATGGATTTAGAGCAGAGTTCTTAGGTACCACCAACGCAGCTTGAGGAATTCCCTCACATCACAAGTTTAGAGTTGCTGAGAATCTTAAAGTGAAGATGATCACACATTTGAATTCTTACTTTCCTTCTCCCGAGAAGTATAAACATGAGGAGGGACTTTTAAAAATTCATGAAGAAATGTGATTTTAAGACATAAATAAAAACATAAACTTTATTTCTCAACATGAGCTACCTCAAGGTCAAGACAATTTTGTAAGTGATGATACCAGCCATTTAGTCCATACTTAAAGAACTGAGGATCCTGGGAATTTAACCAGGTCAATGCAGTCTTTTTTACATTACTAACTGAAGAGGAAGGCATGCCCTTTAAAAATAATTTTTAAGATTAACAGTCAAAAAAAAAAATTCAGAGGAGCCAAATCAGGACTATAAGGTGCATTACTAATGATTTGCCACCAAAACTTTTACAAATTTGCCCTTTTTTGATGAGATGAAATGGCAGAAGCATTGTTGTGGTAAAGGACTCTCTGGTGAATCTTTCCTGGGGGTGTTTCTGCTGAAGCTTTGCCTAACTTTCTCAAAACACTCTCATAATAAGCAGATGTTATCATTCTTAGGCCCTCCAAAAAGTCAACAAGCAAAATGCTTTGAGGATCCTAAAAAACCTTCGCAATGACCTTTGCTTTTTCTTTTTTTTTTGAGATGGAGTCTCGCTCTGTCGCCCAGGCTGGAGTGTAGTGGCACGATCTCGGCTCACTGCAGGCTCCGCCCGCCGGAGTCACGCCATTCTCCTGCCTCAGCCTCTCCGAGTAGCTGGGACTACAGGCGCTCGCCACCACGCCCGGCTAATTTTTTTGTATTTTTAGTAGAGATGGGGTTTCACCGTGTTAGCCAGGATGGTCTCCATCTCCTGACCTCGTGATCCTCCCACCTCGGCCTCCTAAAGTGCTGGGATTACAGGCATGAGCCACCATGTTGGGCTGACCTTTGCTCTTGACCAGTCCACTTTTGCTTTGACTGGACAACTTTCATATTTTGGTAGCCAGTCCTCTGATTGTGCCGTCTTCAAGATCATACTGGTAAAGCCGTGTTTTATATCCTCTATAATTCATTAAAGAAAGGCTTCAGGATATTGATCCCACTGGTTTAAAATTTCCATTGAAAGCTCTGCTCTTGTCTGCAGCTAATCAGGGCACAAGGGTTTTGGCAGCCCTCCAATGGAAAGTTTCCTCACTTTTACTTTTCAGCCTGAATTGTGTAAGCTGAACCAATTGAACTGTCAATGTTGTTAGCTGTTGCTTATGCTATTAATTTTATTAGTCTTCCTCAATCAGGGCACAAACAAAATAATTTTTTTCCTCACAAACTGATGTGGACGGTCTGTTGCTGTGGGCTTCACCTTCGACATTTTCTAGTCTGTTCCCTAACTTGTTCCAGGAAAACAAGTTATTCACCTGTAAACTGATGATTTATTTGGGGCATTACTCCCATGAACTTTTCATAAAGTATGAATGATTTCAGCATTCTTCAACCTGAGCTTTATCATAAATTTGATGTTTGTTCTTGCTTTAATGCTCCGATAAGGGCTATTTTCAAATTGGTTCTTCTTAGTGCCTCAATCTAGATCTTGTTCAGGCATGTTATAATCACATTATCACAAGTTTATTTTGGTGCAAGAAAATTTGAATTCCATATATAGTTTTTTCATAATATACATTTCCATGAACTTTTTGAAGATGCCCTCATACTTTCTGAAGATGAGGAATTCCTTACTCTCACATTAATCCAATTTTTTTGCTTCCCATTATTGTTTCCTTGCCTTTTATTACATATTTTTTATCTCATGTCACTTAATTGTGGGTGGTTCTATGGCGTCCTCTTTCATTCTGGACTCTGAGGACTGAAGGAGATTTCAAATCCAACCAATGCTTTCTTTTTCCTTGTCAATATTCCTGAAATGTAACTATATAACTTTGGCTTGATTGAGTCTATTGAAAAGGAACCCCGGGGCTGCTGGCTCCATTTTTAGTCACTACTAATCATTAGAACCATCTTTCTTATCACAAATCAAACTGTCTCTCTTTAAAATTAGCACCATTGGTCATAGTTCTGTCTCTGAGAAATATTCTTCTGGCAGCTGCGTTCCCCTTGCATATGGCAGCTTTGGCTACATTCTAACTAATGAGTATTTAGCTTTGAATGTTTCGTAATGTAACCAAGACAAAGGTATTCTATGAATGTAAAATAGGAATTGATCATCTCAGTGATCATTCCTGGGACAATACCTTCAGAGCCATGCCCTAATTAGATTAAAAACTCCAAAATTTTACTCCAAATAATAACCTGTTTCTGGAATGAATCACCCAAAAGCCTGGGGAGACTTGTCTTTTGTTGTTTGTTTGTTTCAGTAGTGATTCTCAAACCAGAGTGGTTCTCCCTCATTCCATCTGCAGGGATTTAGCAATGTCTAGAGACATTGATGATTGTCACATGGGAGGGGTGTGTTATTGTCATTTAGTGGACAGATGCCAAGAATACTATTAAAGATCCTTAAATGTCCAGAGCAGTTCGCTCTCACTCCCAATCCCCACAGCAAATGATTATCCAGACCAAAATGTCAACTGTTGAGGTTAAGAAACCTTTGTTTGAGAAACCTCAAAGTAGTCAACATAGAAAAAGATATACAGTGATTATTTGCTACTTTTTATCTTTTGGTATTTCTTTCAAAACAGCTCAAATTTTCACATTCCATGTCATCTTTCACCTGACTTTTTAAAAGTCAAGACCATCACTGACAATGTTATTAGTCACTTGGAAATTTATCTCAGTGAGAAAGGTAGGCTCTTTGAACATCTTTGAATGTTTTTGTGTATGTGCAGCACCTAGGTGGCCTGAGAAAATCAATCCCCTCTACTTCTAGAAAGAAAAACCAAGTGTCAGTGGATGAGAGCCTCTCTTTAAGGTAAGATATTCAAAATCAACTTCCTATAAATAAATACTTTATCTTTAATTCTACCTAAATAAAATAAAGTCATGTAAATGTGCTTAACATATTAACTGAAGGTGAAGCCAAGAGTAATTTTTAAACATTATTATTCATTTGAGTTTTACAGTCATTCATGTGGTATTTAATATGTGCCATGCATTGGGTCAGAGCTAATGATATAAAGATGGAGAAGACTTGATCTCTGACCTTAGCAAAAAGTCTGGTGAGGGAAACAAAAGTATAAAATGTTTATTCGGAGCTCATAACCTTCTTTCTTATTCCACTGCAAATGAATCAGAAGAGGCCTTCAATCTCCTGCCACCAAAACTTCTAATCCACCAGTATCTGTACCCATGTGGGCTCTGCTTTCTCTGATGACTCAATGAGCCCGCTGTCCCTATTCTACGTGGGCCATCTTCTCACACATCATCCCATTTCTGCCTACTCAGGGACATTTCTTATGCAATTATCTCTTATGTCTTCTACCTCACTACGTCATCATTTCTCCTCTCTTCTGCATCATTTATTCAGCACACAAATATGCCATACTATATATCAAAACTAGCCTCCAGCCCTGTGTCTATCCCCACCCCTTTCCACATTCCCTTCGCCCCCTTAGTTCAAACTCTCAGTGTCATTTGATACACCTCATCACTCCCTCTTCCTTTACATCTTTTTCTCTAACTTGAGATTTGATACAACATATTCTCCTGATTTATATCCTTACCCATCTGGCTGCTCGTTCTCGGTGCCCTGGATCCTATACCTATACTGTTTATAGTTAACTGAAAAAAGAGCATTTATTTACATTTCCTAGTTTGGGGTATATCTCACCCTGAGGTGGGGTCAGACCACATATGACACAGTAAATACAATACCACATCAATTAAGTACAAATAAACAATTAAAATAATTGCCAGCACATCACATTATTTAAAATAGTCTAGTATAATTCTAACATCTCCTCAATCTTGAAATGCTAACGTGTCCCTTATTCTTAGGTGGTTCTGTCCACCCCAATGATTCAACATATTCCATATGTTGATGACTCCTGAATTTAGATCTTCAGCATGAACATCTCCTCAAAATCTTTTTACCTGTACCAGGATGTCTAATGGCCATTTCGATCTTTGCAAATGTAAAACTGAGCTCTTGATTCTCTCTCCTACCCCTTGTCAAATATACTCTTCCTCTAGAGGACCCCATCACAGCAGTTATCAGCATAAAATATCTAATTTATTAAGGAAAACTTTGGAGTCACCCTTATTCCTCTCTATTTCTCATAGCTTTACTTTTAATTCATCAAATCCATCCTGTTAGATCTCAATTCAAGTGATATCCAGAATGTATTCTCTTCTCCCTACACCAGCTTAATCCAAGCCATCACCATCTTTCTCCTAGGTTCACTACCTGGGCCCCCAAGAAATCTTCTGTTGTGGTGAATCAGTAGTCACCTCTGCCCACAGTAGCCAAAGTATCTCTTACAATGGAAATTATGTCATGTCACTCTGCCGCTAGACACCCTGCATTAGTTTTCCAACACTCAGAATAAAATCCTAAATCTTTGCTGTGGCCTATTAGATCCTACCTGATTTGACACTGAATATCTTTCTACTCCCATTTCCTGCCATTTTTCTCCTTGCTTATGACAATTTGTTGGCTTCTTTGCAAGTCTCAAACACTCTCTCAACTTGGCGCCATTATATTCATTTTAACCACTTCCTGAAACAATCTTCACTTGAATAGTCACCCAGCTCATCTCCACACTTCATTCATTTCATTCAGGTCCTCGCTCACATGTCAATTCCTCAGAGACAATCCTTTCATAATAACACCCCTTCTCTATCTCTGCTATAAATTTCTTCTTAGCATTTATCACTACCTGATATTATATTATATTTGTCTGTGTATTTTTTTCTTTTTATTTTTTTGAGATGGAGTCTCACTCTGTCGCCCAGACTGTAGTGCAGTGGTGCAATCTCGGCTCACTGCAAGCTCTGCCTCATGGGTTCACACCATTCTCCTGCCTCCCTCCCGAATAGCTGGGACTACAGGTGCCTGCCAACACTCCTGACTAATTTTTTGTATTTGTAGTAGAGATGGGGTTTCACCATGTTAGCCAAGATGGTCTTGATCTCCTGACCTCGTGATCTGCCTTCCTCGGCCTCCCAAAGTGCTAGGATTACAGGTGTGAGCCACCGTGCCCAGCCCTTGTCTATTTTTTCATTACTCCACTGTCAAGCAATCTCCACAACCACTGGGTTTGTTTTTGTTTTCCCTTCTATTTCCAGCATCAAGAACTATTCTTGGAATATAATAAATACTCAATAGATATTTGGTGGAATACAGAATAAACTAGTCTCTGTATTTAGCCTGACATCACCTAGAATATGTATTTTTAACTTTTATAAACATTTTTCATTTTGCCTATCTATTAAACTTATACTTTTAAAAGCAATATACCTATACTCTTTATAGTTAACTGAAAAGAGAACATTTATTTACATTTCCTACTTTGGGGTATATCTCACCCTGTGGTGGGGTCAGACCACATATGACACAGTAAATACAATACCACAACACATCAATTAAGTACAAATAAACAATTAAAATAATTGCCAGCACATCACATTATTTAAAACAGTCTAATATAATTCTAACATTTTTTAAATAAACCAAAATATATTTACAAGAGTTTGCATGCTTTTCAGCTAAAATAGCATGACCTCTGGATGTTGTCTTAGAAATGGGAGAAACTTGAACTCTTCAAAGAGAATTGCAGTATAACTAATCACTCTAAATGATGTTTTGATGCAAGAAGCAATATATCTGTCTTTTCTATAATAGGTTTTGATGCATTCCCTGACATCTATGATTTGAAGTTCAACAAATTGACTAAACTGGAAATGTACTCTGTCAATAGCAAATGGAATCATATATTTCAGAATCATCCTAAAAACAGTGCAACTTAAAAGAGATCTGAATAATGGTAGTGAGTCGTAACACTCAGACTAGAGACTGATGTTCTCACTGTTCCTATGTGGACGTTGATACATTATAAACCTTCCAGAAGCACTAAAAATGAGGAGTGAAAAACTCTTCACTTCAGTCTTGTTGAGAATAAAGTTGCTAATACCTCTTATTTGGCATTAGAAAGTTAATTGTCTGCTAATATGGTATTGAAGCACTAGATTTGGAAGGAAGAGGCCTGGCTTCTAGTTATTGTTCATCCACTTGCATGCCCTTAAGCCTCAATTTCTTAATTTTTCTCATTAATTAAGAAAAGAGGGAGTGATACAAAAATATATTCTATGTATTCTACTTGGGATCAATTTGCAAAATAAGTCACAAAGCTGCTTATTGGATGAGCTGAAATTTGAATTTTTATTAGTCAAAATAGATGAGGTTATGTTGGAATAATAAACAACCTCTCTATCCCAGTGGCTTAAAATAATAAAAGTCCATTTCCGATTCATGTTACATGTCAGCAAGCATAGTATGCTCCTGATGGTAATTCAGAGACCTGGTTAATGGAAATTCCATCTTGACACATTTTCTACAATCACTGAGGCAGAAATAAAGAAACATGGCAGTTAACGTTCCTGACCATAAGTAACACACTTCTCCTCACATTTCACTGATCAAAGTGACATGAATTCGCTTAACCTCCAGTGGAGAGGGAAAATATGTCCCTCTGTAGGTATGGAAGGAAAACCAGAATGTTTTTGAGTAGTTTCAGTGTCTGCCACAGAAAGCAATCTGGATCAAGAGACTGTTTACTTGTGTGTCAGAGGCAAACTTGTTGGTAGTTCCTGACATATACAGGAACTACTAACTTTCTAACTGCCAAATAGTCACTGCTATCTATTTCTCTAGAAAGTTTACTAGGGAAAAACAGGAAAAAAAAAAAAAAAACCCTTAAACAGATTATGCTGAATAGAAGGACATTTTTTGTGTCTTCTACTTGGAAACATGATATAAAATATATTTGTGACATAAAAATATATGTATGACATGCTCTTATAATGAAATATTGATTTTTAATTGAGTAGATTTATAGTAACAAATTTAAGCTTATAAGTAATCATGTCATGTGCAAAATAACTTTTTTTTTTTTTTTTTTTGAGATGGAGTCTCACACTGTTGTCCAGGCTGGAGTGCAGTGGTGCAATCTGAGCTCACTACAAGCTCTGCCTCCCGGGTTTACGGCATTCTCCTGCCTCAGCCTCCCGAGTAGCTGGGACTACCAGCACCGGCCATCACACCCGGCTAATTTTTTGTACTTTTAGTAGAGACGGGGTTTCACGGTGTTAGCCAGGATGGTCTCAATCTCCTGACCTCGTGATCCACCCGCCTCGGCCTCCCAAAGTGCTGGGATTACAGTCATGAGCCACCACACCCGGCCCAAAATAACTCTTTAAATTTTGCTATTACTGATAATAATCAAGTAACAGAAAAAAAATGTAAACTGAAAAATAATTTTAAAAAACATAATTTTTCAAAAATAAGTGATAATATATTTTACATAACATTCAAAAGCACAAAGTATCTCTAGTGAAAAACATGCCATTCCCATCTTTCTTGCCCTAGTCATCCAGTTTTCTTATAGCACAAAAAAAACATTGTTTTTAGTATGTTGTCCTTAGAATTTATGATAATTTTTATCTTACAGAATTGTGTGTGTATAGCTGAATTTATTAAACTTTGATGGGTCCTGTTCTTTATTTTATCATTCCTAAAAATGTATTCTAAATACCAAGATCATAAAAAATTAAATAAAATCCCATGTTTCTTTCAGTATATTTGTAGTTTTTTAATTTTTTAATTTTAATTTTTATGAGTACATACTAGGTATATATACATATATTTATGAGTACATGAGATATTTTGGTACAGGCCTACAATGAGTAATAATCACATTATGCAAAATGGGGTACCCATCCCCTCAATAATTTATCCTCTGTGTTACAAACAATTATACTCCTTTAGTTATTTTTAAATGTACAATTGAATTATTATTGATTATAATCACCCTGTTGTGCTATCAAATACTAGGTCTTATTTATTCTTTCTAAGTAGTTTTTGGAACTCATTAACCATTCCCACCTCCCCTCACAACCCTTCCAGTACCTTTCCCAGCCTCTGGTAACCATCCTTCTATTCTCTGCATGAGTTTAATTATTTTGATTTATGGTTTTATTTTTCATTCTTACATATATAAAGCATTCAGAATTTATTCTTGATGAAAGATGTGAGACCACAATACTAGCTTATATTCTTATAATTAGGTATGTGATTGCTCCAATATTATTTATGGAAAAATGAATTTCTTTCCACAAATTGCAAATGTCAGTTTTGTTATATTCTAAATTCCCACATATACTTAGGTCCATTTTTGAGTTTATAAATATATCTCATGAGAAATATTTTAAATTCAGCATTTACTACATTGTGACATGATTTCAAAAAAATGTAAATACTTTTTTACATAAAATGTCTATGAAAGGAAGTGCTTTCAGAATCATGGAATAAGGATCTCCCAAAAACCTATTCTTCATAAAATCAATGAGAATAGAGAAAAAATCAAAATCAACTTTTCAAAACTAGAAATTAACCAATAGTTTTCACCTATCTAAGGATCATTTATTTTAGAAAATTGGTTGAATCTTTATAAGTCTAGTAAGCTTTGTGGTGTTTTAACTTGCCCTAATTCCATCCTACACTTACTACCTTTATTATAACCTTGAAAACCAAGCGTCTTGCATCCTACTGTGAAAACCTTTAAAGTAGTGACCACTGAGATGAGAGAATAGATTTGGAGCTCCCCAAGAAGTCCCATTTCCAAAGAATTGTTGTCAGTTGACCAGTTTGGTAGCTCATTACAAACCACTTCTCGCAGGATTTGTCTTTATTTCACCTATCTCAGAACATGCTCTTTCTTCAGGGGTATTTGTCTACAACAGTCAAAGGCAATTGTTCAACATTGCTGCTGCCTGAGGCAGTGATAACCATTGGGGCAAACAAGAGGCTGGCCAAGAAACTAAAAAGAAAGGCTAGGGATTAGGTATTTACCAGGGGCTATGAAAAGCTCTGACAGATTCCTGGAAATCTAGAAGGTCACAAACTTGTGCAAAGCTGTGTACATGCCCAGGGTCATGAGCATGCTCTTGAAAGTCTTGAAAAGATCCAAAATCCTCACTTCTGGCTCTACATAATCAGGAGGTGTAGGCTAAGGCATAATTGTAAACTGCCAGAACATCAATGCTATGCCCTAACATACATGCAAAGCCACTTGGCAAAGACAGAGAGGCTTATTGATTTAATACCTTTAGGAAATCTCTGTTCAGTCGTTAGCCAACCACTGAGCAGCTGAACAGAAGCTTCAGGGACTACACAAGACAAAGGGTACAGACTTTACCAAATTAGTTTAGAAAAGTCACTGAACAAACAAACAGCAAAACAACAAACCCTAGTGAAGAGACCTGATTTCTAAAGCTGCTATATGTATTATTTAAGATGTTCAGTTTTCAACAAAATATCATGAGACATACAATGAAATAGTAAAACATAGCCCATAAACAGAAAAAAACAGTTACTGGAAACTACCTGTATGACAGCTCAGATGTTGAACTTAAGATACAAAGATTTTAAATCAGCTATTATAAATATGTTCAAAGAACTAAAAAAAAAAAAAAATCACGTCTAAAGAAACAAAGGAAATGTCAGAAAGATGTTTCACCATATATAAAATAATAATAAAGACTTAATAGGGAGGATCAACAGCATATTCAGGCTAACAGAAAAAAGAATCATCAAACTTGAAAATTGATTAATTAAGACTACTTTATTGGATATACAGAAAGAAAAAAGAATGAAAAAAATGAAGAGACTCAAGGACTTTTGGGACAACATGTGCAAAATGAGAGTCCCAAAAAAGAAGATAAAAGAGGACAAAATTTGTATGGGAATAATTGTCATAAATCTTTCCACACTTGATGAAAAAAATTAATATTCATATCCAAGAAGTTCAACAAAGTTCAAGTAGGATAAATTTAAATATATTCACACCTAAACACATCATAATTAAACTTTTAAAAGCCAAGGACAAAGAGAAAATCTTCAATGTAGCAAGAGAAAAGTGACTAATCATGTACAAGGAATCTTCAGTAAGATTAACAGCTGATTTCTTATCTTAAACTATGAAGTCCAGAAGACAATGGGATGACATTTTCAAAGTGCCAAACCCAGAAATTCTATATCAAGCAAAACTATTACAAGGAACTTAAACAAATTTGAAAGAAAAAATCAAACAACCCCATCAAAAAGTGGGCAAAGGATATGAACAGACATTTCCTTTGTCTGGATCAAATAAGATCCAGACATCAAATAAGAACAGACATTCTTATTATCAGAATAAGACATTTATGTGGCCAACAAACATTTAAAAAGCTCAACATCATTGATCATTAGAGAAATGCAAATCAAAACCACAATGAGTTACCATCTCATGCCAGTCAGAATTGTGATTAAAAAGTCAAGAAACAATAGATGCTGGTGAGGCTGTGGAGAAATACAAAGGCTTTTACACTGTTGGTGGGAGTGTAAATTAGTTCAGCCATTGTGGAAGACAGTATGGCAATTCCTCAAGGATCTAGAACCAGAAATACCATTTGACCAGCACTCCCATTACTGGGTATACACCCAAAGGAGTATAAATCATTCTACTATAAAGACACACACACATGCACACATATGTTTATTGTAGCATTGTTTACAATAGCAAAGACTTGGAACCAATCCAAATGCCCATCAATGATAGACTGATAAAAATTGTGGTATATATACACTATGGAATACTATACAGACATAAAAAGGAATGAGATCATACCCTTTGCAGGGACATGGATGAAGATGGAAGCCATCGTCCTCAGCAAACTAATACAGGAATAGAAAACCAAACACAGCATGCTTTCACTTATAAGTGGGAGTTTAAAAATGAGAATACATGGACACAGGGAGAGGAACAACACACACCAGGGCCTGTTGGGGGGTGGGGGTTGAAGGGAAGAAACTTAGAGAATGGGTCAATAGGTGCAACAAACCACCATGGCACACATATACCTATATAACAAACCTGCACGTTCTACACATGTATCCAAGAACTTAAAGTAAAATTAAAAACATAAACAAAAACAAAAACAGCTATTCCTCAAAAAGGAAGAAGTTAAAATAATTGTAGGTAAACAAAAATCGAGACAATTCATTGCTATTAAACCTGACTTACATGAAATAGTATAGGAAGTCCTTCAGGTTGAAATAAAATGACATTAGAGAGAAACTCAAACCTACATGAAGAAATAAAAAACACATTAAAATGTAACTACATAGGTACAGAAAAATATAAAGTAAATATATTTTTGTTTGTTACTCTTTTATTTTTTAAAAGATAAAAGAATAAAATTGCAAGAAACAATAATTACAAAACTGTGTTCATGCTTGTACAAAGATGTAATGTAAAGAAAAATTGTAATGTATAAAGCTTATGATAATAGCACAAAAGAGGAAGAAGATAATAAAAATACACTAGAACAAAGTTTCTGGATAAAATTGAAATTTAGCTGGTGTTAATTTAAACTAGATTATTATAGGTGATCATGGTAATTATAATCCCCAGGCAACTTCTAAGAAAATAAATCCAAAACAAGAAAACTAAAGTGATATAAAAATATTTCTTTAATACAAGAGAAAAAAGTAAAAATAAATAAAGAAAAAAATATATGTCATATAGAAAGCAAAGAGCAAATCAGTAGACAACTCTTGTTAGTATTTGCATTAAATGTAAATGGATAAGCACTCAAAAAAACATCTATTACCAAAATGGATAAAAGAATTTATTCAAACTATATGCTGTCTACAAGAGACACACCTTAAAACATGCAAATTAATGAAAAGTAAAAGAGTGGAAGAAGATACATCATGTGAGAGCAATAAAGTGGCTATATTAATATTAAAAACAGACAAAATAAAGTGTATGGTGAAAAATTGTTACTATGCACAAAGAAGAAGCTTTTGCAATAATAAAAGGACCAATATATTAGAAAGATATAATAACAAAATATGCACCTAACAACAAAGAAAAATATGTGAAGCAAAAATTGATGAAATTTAAAGGAGAAAAAGAAAATTCAACAGTAATAGAGTCTTCAATACACCAGTTTCAATAAGTCTTCTGCTATGTGATTGCAATGGAAGGACAAAAAACATAGAAGACGTGAGTAACACTGTAAACCAAGGAAACCTAACAGACATCTATGCAACACTCCACTCAACAAGAGAATTCACATTTTTCTCTAGCAGACATCAAAGCTTTCCCCAAGACAGATCATTTATAAGACCATGAAACAAGCCTCAATTAATTTTAACTGTTTGAAATAACTTAAGGTGTTGTCTAAGGTGCTTAACATCATTGATCATCAGAGAAATGCAAATCAAAACTACAATAAGATATTATCTCACCTCAGTTAAAATGGCTTTTATCAAAAAGACGGGCAATAACAAATGCTGACAAGGATGTGGAGAAAAGGAAATCCTCATACACTGTTGGTGGGAATGCAAATTAGTACAACGATTATAGAAAACAGTTTAGAGGTTCTTCAGAAAATCTACAAATAGAGCTACCATACAATCTAGCAATCCCACTGCAGAGTATATACTCAAGAGAAAGGAAATCAGTATATCAGAGATATCTGCACTCCCATGTTTGTTGCAACACCATTCACAATAGCAAAGATTTGGAAGCAACCTAAATGTCCATCAACAAATAATTGGACAAAGAAAATGTGGTACATATACAGAATGGAGTACTATTCAGCCATTAAAAATAATGAGATCCTGTCATTTGAAACAACATGGATAAAACTGGATGTCATTATGTTAAGTGAAATAAGTCAGACACAGATAGACAAACTTTGCGTGTTCTCACTTATTTGTGGGTGCTAAAAATCAAAGCAGTTGAACTCATGCAAACAGGGAATAGAAGAATGGTTACCAAAGTCTAGGAAGAGTAGTAGGAGGAGTGGGAGGGAGAAGGAAGTGGGAATGGTTAATAGGCAAAAATATGTAGTTATAAAGAACGAATAAGATATAGTATTTTATAGCACAACAGGGTGACTATAATCAATAATTAATTGTACATATAAAAATAACTAAAAAGTATAATTGGATTTTTTGTAACACAAAGGATAAATGCTTGAGGGTAGGGATACCCCATTGCCTAGGATGTGATTATTGCTTATTGCATGCCAGTATCAAAGTATCTCATGTGCCCCATAAATGTATATACTTACTATATACCCACAAAAATAAAACAAACCAAAGTATGTTTTTTGACCACAACAGAATGAAGTTAGCAATCAAAAAACAAAGGAATTTTGGAGGATTCACAAATATTTGAAAATTAAACAAACAATTCTAAATAATCAATGCGTTGAAAAAGAAATCACAAGGAAAATGAGAAAATACTAAAGATAAATGTAAACAAAAACACAGCAAAAATTTATTGGATGCAGCTAAAGCAGTGCTTAGTGGAAAACTTATAGCTGTAGATGCCTATATAAAACAAGAAAAGACCAGGTGTGGTGGTTAATGCCTGTTATTCCAGCAATTTGAGAGGCCAAGGCAAGTGGACCAGCCTAACCAACATGGTGAAACTCTGTCTCTACTAAAATTACAAAAATTAGCCAGGTGTAGTGGCAGGCACCTGTTATCCCAGCTACTCAGGAGGCTGAGGCAGGATAATTGCTTGAACCAGGAGGCAGAGGTTGCAGTGATCCAAAATCATGCCACTGCCCTCCAGCTTGGGCAATAGAGCCAGACCCAGTCTCAAAAAAAAAAAAAGAAGAAGAAGAAGAAGAAGAAGAAGAAGAAGAAGAAGAAGAAGAAGAAGAAGAAGAAGAAGAAGAAGAAAGATGTGAACTAAAGTATATACATTATGTGATCTTCCTATTTCTGTAGTTTCTTGAGAATTTATACATCATGTTCAGTGTTTTATACAAATCTGCCTTTCTTTTCATTTGTTAACTCTCCTTCATTTGAGAGTACTAGCAATCATAATGAACTCTGTGTTAACTCTTGTATTGGTTATTGAATTAAGCACAGATTCATCAGTGCAATTTTTTATCAAAAATGTGTGCGATTTTGCAATTCTTCAACAGGTTAGCAAGAAAATGTTAGCTTTGCTGCCTAGAAAAAAAATACAACTATTAGATGGTACATCTCTTAATTGTCAAAGCAGATGCACCTATGAGGCCATATTTTGCCACTGTACATTTGAAACCACTAAATACCCACATCAAAAAGTTAGAAAGATCTCAGATAGACAATCTAACATCACAACTGAAAAAACTAGATAATCAAGAGCAACCAACCCCAATGCTAGCAGAAGACAAGAAATAAACAAAGTCAGACCTGAAATGAAAGCTGTTGAGACACAAAAAATAACATTCAAAAGATTATCAAATCAAAGAGTTTGGTTTTTGAAAAAATTAGTAAGATAGGCCACTAGCTGCAATAATAAAGAAGAGAGAAGATTCAAATAAACACAATTAGAAATGACAAAGTGGATGTTACCACTGACCCCAAAGAAATATAAATAACCACTAGAGACTACTATTATAAATACCTTTATACAAACAAACTAGAAAACCTAGAATAGGTTGATAAATTCCTGACACATACATCGTCCCAGAACTGAACGAGGAAGAAATTGATTCCCTGAAGAGACCGATAACAAGGTCCAAAATCAAATTAGTAATAAATCATCTACCAACCAAAAAACAAACAAACAAATAAACAAAAAAACAGGACCAGACAGATTCATAGCTTTGACTTCTACCAGATGTACAAAGAAGAGCTGGTACCATTCCTACTAAAACTATTCCCAAAAATTGAGGTGGAGGAAGGACTTCTTCTTAATTCATTCAATGAGACCAGCATCATTCTGATATGAAAAGATGGCAGAGACAATTCAAAAAAGATAACTTCAGACCAAAATCCTTGATGAACATTGATGCAAAAATCCTCAACAAAATACTTGCAAACTGAAACCAGTAGCACATCAAGAAGCTAATCCACCACAATCAAGTAGGATTTATCCTCGGGATGAAAGGCTGTTTCAATATATGCAAATAAATAAATGTGATTCATCACATAAACAGAACTAAAGACAAAAAACACATGATTATCTCAATAGAAGCAGAAAAGTCTTTCAATAAAATTCAACATCCCTTCATGTAAAAAAAAAAAAAACCTCTCAATGAACTAGGTATTTAAGTAATATACATGAAAATAATAAGAGCCATCTATGACAAATCCACAGCCAACATCATTCTAAATGGGCAAAACTCGGAAGCATTCCCCTTGAAAACTGGCATAAGACAAGTATGCCCTCTCTCACCACTCCTATTCAACATAGGATTGGAAGTCCTGGCCAGAACAATCAGGCAAGAGAAAGAAATAAAGGGCATCCAAATAGGAAAAGAAGTCAAACTATCTCTCTTCACTGAATAAGATTCTATACCTAGAAAACACTAAAGACTTCACCAAAAGGCTCTCAGACTGATCAATGAATTCAGTAAGGTGTCAGGATACAAAATCAATGTACAAAAATTACTGGCACTCCTATACACTAACAAGAGCCAAGCCAAGAATGGAATCAGGAACACAATCCCATTCACAACTGCCACAAAAAGAATAAAATACTTAAGAATACAGCTAACCAGGGAGGTGAAAGATCTTTACAATGAGAATTGCAAAACACTGCTCAAAGAAATCAGGTATGACACAAACAAATGGAAAAACATTCCATGCTCATGGATGGAAAATATTAATATTATTAAAATGGCCATACTGACCAAAGAAATTTACAGATTTAATGCTATTTCTATCAAACTACCAATGACATTCTTCACAGAACTAGAAGAAACTATTTTTAAATTCATATGGAACCAAAAAAGAAGCCTGAATAGCCAAGGTGATCCCAAGCAAACAGAGCAAAGCTGGAGACATCGTGTTACCCAAATTCAAACTATACTATAAGGCTACATTAACCAAAACAGCATAGTACTGGTACAAAAACAAACACATAGACCAAAGAAACAGATTAGAAAGGCCAGAAATAAGCCTGCACACCTACAACCATCTGATCTTCAACAAAACTGACAAAAACAAGCAATGGAGAAAGGACTCTCTATTAAATAAATGGTGCTGTGATAACTGGCTATCCATATGCAGAAGATTGAAACTAGACTCCTTCCTTACACCATATACAAAAATAAACTCAGGATAGATGAAAGATTCAAATATAAAACCAAAACTACACAAACCCTGGAAGACAACCTAGGCAATACCATTCTAGACAGAGCTCCTGCACAGCAATACCTAATAAATAAATAAATAAATACATCAACAGAGTAAACAACCTACAGAATGGGAGAAAATATTTGCAAACTATACATCTGACAAATGTATAATATTCAGCATCTATATGAAACTTAAACCAATTTACAAGAAAAAACAAATGACCTCATTAAAAAGTGGGCAAAGGACATGAACAGACACTTTTCAAAAGGAGGCATATAAGTAGTCAACAAGCATATGAAAAAAAGCTCAATATCTCTGATCATTAGAGAAATGGAAATAAAAACCACAATGAGATACCAGACTTACACCAGTAGGAATAGTTAATTATTAAAAAGTCAAAAATTGACAGATGTTGGTGAGGTTGCAGAGAAAAAGGAATGCTTATACACTGTTGATGGGAGTGTAAATTTGTTCAGCCATTGTGGAAAGCAGTGTGGCAATTCATCAAAGAGCCAAAAAGAGAAATACCATTCGACCCAGGAAGTCCATTACTTGGCATATACCCAGAGGAATATAAATTATTCTACCATAAAGACACATGCATGTGTATGTTCATTGCAGCACTATTCACAATATCAAAGGCATAGAATCAGCTTGAATGCCTATTAATGACAGATTGGATAAAAAATGTGGTACATATATACAATGGAATACTATACAGTCATAAAACAGAATGAGATCATTTTCTTTGCAGGAACATGGGTGGAGCTAGCGGCCATTATCCTTAGCAAACTAATGCAAGAACAGAAAACCAAATACTGTATGTTCTCACTTATAAATGGGAGTGAAATGATGAGAACACATGGACACAAAGAGAGAAACAATAGACACTGGAGTCTACTTGAGGATGGAGGGTGACAGGAGGGAGAGAATTAGAAAAAAATAACTATTGGGTACTAGCTTTAGTACTTGGGTGACAAAATAATCTGTACAACAAACCCCTGTGACACAAGGTTACCTCTAAAACAAACTTGCACATGTACATTTGAACCTAAAAGTTTTTTAAAGAATCAATAATAATAAACCATATTCATAAAGGACAAAATTGGATGATTATCTCAATAGCAGCAGATAAAATATTTGATAAGGATTAAAAAGCCTACAAAAATGGAAAGACATTTCATTTTCATGAATCAGTAGAATGAAGATGGCAATACTCCACAAATGTATCTACAGATTCAGCATAATCTTCATCAAAATTCCATCTGGCTTATTTGTAAAAGTTGATAACCTGATTGCAACATTTATACAGAACTTTAAGGGAGAAAGATAGCCAAAAATCTTGAAGTAAAGAATGAAGTTGGAGGACTCACACTGCCTAATTTAAAATCTTATTACAAAAGCTACAGTAATCAAGACAGCATGGTATTGGCATAAAGCTAGACATATAGACCAATGGAAGATAGTCGAGAGTCCAGAAACAAACCCTTACATTATGATCAACTGATTTTTGAAAAAGGTGGGGGAAAGAATCGACTTTTCAACAAATGGTGCTGGGACAACTAGATATCCACATGCACACATACACACATGCACACACACACACACAGTAGACTTCTACCTCATACCACGTACAAAAATTAACTCAGAATAAATCACTCTAAATGTAAGAGTTAAAATTACAAAACTCTCAGAGGAAAACATAAAAGTAAATTTTTGTGATCCTAAATTAGGCATTTTTTCTTACATAATTCAAAAAGCTCAGGCCACTAAAAAAGGATAAATTACTCTCCATCAAAGGTAAAAATGTGTGTGCTTCAAATGACCCATTAGGAAAGCGAGGAGACAACCCACATAATGGAAAACAAATTACAAATCATATGTCTGATAAGGCACTTGTATCCACAAATGTAAATACCTCTTTAAAACAACAATTTTAGAAACCCAATAAAAAGATGGGCAAATGATTTGAATAGACATTTCTCCAAAGATATATAAACAGCCAATGAACATATAAAAATGTTCAACATCATTATTCATTTGGAAAATGCAAAAAGAAGCACAATGATATACAACTTCACCCTCACTAGGATGACTAATATACAAAAGATAGAGAACACCAATTGTTGGCAAGGATGTGAGAACTTGGAAGCCTCATGCATTACTGTAAACATTGTGACATAGTGCAGTTACTTTGTAAAAGTAATGGATGAACCTTGAAAACATGCTAAATGAAAGAAGCCAGAGAGAATTGTGCACATATTGTATGACTCCATTTATGTAAAATTCACATAATGGCAATTCCACAAAAATAAAGCACATGAATGATTACCAGGGTCTGGCAGGAAAACGTTTGGGCAATGATTGTTAATGTGTCAGAAGATCTTTCAGGGGGTGATGAAGTGTTCTGAAATTATGTAATGGCAGCCGTTGTATTGAATTGTATACTTCAATAGGACTTTTTTTTTTTTTTTGCTATGTGAAATACATTGCAATAAAGCTGTTATTATGAGAAATAGTCTGTGAGTCATCTTTAGTTTCAAATCTGCTCTGCAAAACAATGGTATTTTCTCTCCTATCCATCTACACATGTACAGTCTCTGGGTATTTCCAAATGTATATATTTGACTGTTTACTAATTGATGAAAAATCAACTTCCTGTTGTCATGAATCAGCAATTCACTTCTATGCAGATGTATTGATCCCTGGACTGTTATAAAATTTATTTGAGTATTTCCAGTATTTATCTAAGATAGTATCATACATATGGATCATTTCTGGAAAGGTTCATTGTACCTTCCTAACTAGGAAGACATTAACAAGTCGTACTGATTTTTATCAGACCAATACAATTACATTACAACTTTAAGTATTTAAAATTTGTCAACCAAAGATACTTCCTTATATCATTTAGCATGTGTCACCAGTTAGCAATGAGAATTAAACGAAAATCAAATTAACATATTTACATTGCCATTCTGTTATTCAACATAACCCAATTTGGAGGACAGTATTATCACTTCTGCAGAGGAGTAAATTATCAATTTTTATAGGTCATTCTTATTTTGCTCCTCCATGAATTCCTTATCTATTTCACACAGGAATTCTTTGGGAAAACACTAGTATGACAGAGGAACAGAAGTGTAAATTTTCTAACACGTTTCTGTCAATATTTTCTTTTGAATTCTCCCTTGTTCCATTACAAGTTTGGAGCTCAATCATTTTGTAGTCAATAGCTCTTTGTATCTTTTGACTGAACCAGCAAATAAGAAGAGGTACTAAGGAATATCAATTGTGATTGGTCATTACAAAAAAATCAATTTTAGTCAGAAATACACTAGTTTGTTTCACATGACAATTGACTAGTGCAAGAAAACTGGATTATACTCTGATCGATATAGTACACACAGAACACAACAAATTAGATTAACTGCGCATGAGTAGTAAGTAACTACTTAAAATTTAGGCTTTTATTATCCATATCATATGATAGGCATTGCATAGCATAACATAAGTAATTAAAAGTTACTTTCATATTGACTCTAAGAAAATATTTTCAATTTTATCTTAATTATTTCTTTAAAAGCCATAATGAATATTAAGATTCCTATTGTAATATGAATGGCAAAGCCATAGACCTTACTGTGTTTTAGATCACTTTCTGAAAGTTTTTATGTAGAAAGAATTTGTACACAGGATAATTATCATAAATGTGATGTATTTAGCAGAGTATGATTAGCTGAAATTTCAAAATTTAAAATACTAAAATTATGACGTTATTTTTGTATACAATCAGCAATTTAAATCAAACGCCCTAAATATGTTCCATCAAAATTTTTCTTTGCAAATAAAATCAATTGTTGTATTATTTGCAATATCTTGATTTCTTCTGTGTCTTAAATGACTAACCTAGATGTCTATCTTCTTCAATAGGTTAAATTGGGTGCTTTTATGTGCAAGAGTAAAATTCTCCATTTGATTTTTTGAAATGATTGAAAGACAAAAGAATTGCTTAATTGCCAAAAAAGGGATTTAAGTTGACTTACAATTTTACGGTTGACCAGCTATTGTTCATATATTTGGAGAGTATATCACAATATTCATAATATTAATATCTTGGGGTTTTTCCTCCATGCTAAGTTCCCTTGGGTTAGTTAAGGGTAAGGGGTGGCAAATTGAGATGCTGTCTACCAAAAAACTATAACTACAACAGTAAACTTAGCAGAAACAAAAACACTCTAATAAATATAAGTCAAAATTTCGACCAAAAGTCAAAGCCTGATCTTGTGAAGGCAAGTATTCTCTACAAATGTGTTATTCTGAGCCTACAAATCTTCCTTTCCGTTAATTTTAAATAATTTTAATTTGTTTTCTATGTTTAAAAATTGGAATATTTTACACCAAAAACTAGATATCTAGCTTTTCTTTAAACAAAACAAAACACCACCACACAACCTGGCAAACCCAGGCCCATTTTTCGCACATATCAAAAAAATCTGTAGAAATGAAAAAAGCATTTTTTTAAGATGGAGGGGCATACCAAGAACATTGTTTTCAGTCCATTGTTTCTAGGATTTGTGGTTCTTTTTACTTCTCAGCTTTGCTCATTTATGTTAGCTTCCCCTTTAAGCATCTAAGTTTATGGCCTCCACCAACATAGATATAAATGCTTCTATTAGGAAAGCAACCAACACGCAATTTTAGTTTTAAAAAGTTTCAATTTTCCCAGAGACTATCTTCCACAATATGTTTATTTTTAAACATAAGTAATGATTTTGATCAAGTTTTAGAATTATTGGCACACATATCTAGTTAAGTCTAGTTTTCTAATCAGAATGGAAAAGAAGCCTTAAAACCTTAGGTACATCGTGCTCTCTACCTACTAATAACTGTTCCCCTCAATCTCTTTAGCTACTTCCATTATGGCAATGAAGACAAAATACAATATGTAAAAATGAATGGGGCTAGAGAAGACTAAAGAGAAGCAGGACTTCCCATCAGTCGTATTCAATATTTGCCTAAAAAACAAAATTGCCTTATTTCAAGATCTAACCTGGAATATAACTTACCCATAGCATTCATATAATATTAAATACAAATACATACGTGATATGCTAAGAGTTTAATAAGATTTCTTCTAGAACTAAATTGATCCATTTCAAAGAGGCATAAATATACTCAGTCTACTTACCTGCCATGCAACATATAAAATGGCATAAAGTGAATACACTGTATATTAAAAATCTTGATAAAATAGAACCCTTAGATTAAGCAATTTCATTTCTAGCAAAGGAGTTTACATTATGAAAACAAACATTGATATATCCAAAGATTCATATACAATGAAGCCTTATTACAATAGCAAAACAGAGGGGGAACAACTATATATGTATCAATAGAGCTCTGGTCGAATTAATTTAGTACACTAAAAATAAAAAGGGTAGGAAATTAATTATTGCAACAGAAAAATATTCACAATATAAAATGAAGTAAGCAGGTTCAAAATAGCATGTTCATCAACTGGCACACTCATGTGCATCATCCCAACTTCATAACAGGTATGAACAAAATAAAAATAGAAAAGACGTATATTAAAATATGAACAGATATTTGTATATCTGTGTTCATAGTAGTATTATTCACAATAACTAAAACATGGCAACAACTCAAGTGTCCATCAACAGATGAATAAAAAAGAAAATGTGGTACAGTCTTCTCTCGATATTCACAAGGGATTGGTTTTAAGAACCCCCACATATACCAAAATCTGTGAATGCTCAAGTCCCTCTTACAAAATGGCACTGTTTGCATTTTACCTATGCATATCTTCCTGTATATTTTAAATGATCTCTAGATGACTTATGATACCTAATAAATGTAAATACTATATAGTTGTTATACTGTATTTTATATGTATTATTTTTATTGTAGTATTGCTATTTTAAAAATATTTTTCATTAATGATGGCTTCAATCTGTGGATGCAGAACCCATGGAAATGGAGGGCTGACTGTATATACCTAAAATGGAATATTTATCAGCCTTAACAAGCAAGGAAAATCTGACATATTCTACAACATGAGTGAGCCTTGAGGACATTATGCTAAGTGAAATAATCTGGTCACCAAAAGACAAGTAATGTGTAATTCTGTATATATGAAATTTCCACAGTAGTCAAAATTACAGACAGAAAGTAGAATGGCTTCCATGGGCTGAGAGGAAGGGGAAATGGAGAGCTATTGTTTAATGAGTATGAAGTTTTAGTTTTGTGAAATGAAAATAGTTCTGGAGATGGATGGTGGTGATATTCCACAATAATGTAAGGGTTCTTAATACCACTAAACTGCACAGTTAAAAATGGTTAAGATGGCAAAATTAAACGTTATGTGTATTTTACTATGAAAAAAATGAAAAGAAAAGCTATATTAACAGAAACGAGATTTTAGGTGTAGTGGGTTGAATAGTGTCCCCTGTCTTATAGCTTGAGATGCTATAACAGAATATCCATGGACCTGGTGGCTCAAACAATAAATATTTATTTCTCATAATTCTAGAAACTGGGAAGTCAAAAATCAAGGTGCCAGCAGATTTTGGTCTGATGAGGGTCCTTACTGGCTTAAAGATGGCCACCTTCTCATTGTATCCTCACATGACAGAAAGTGAGTGAGAGTTGTGGTTTCTTCATTCACTTACAAGGACACCAATCCCATCATGGGGGTTCCACCCCCATGACCTCATTCAAGCCCAATTTCCTCCACAAGCCTCAACTCCAAATGCCATCACATTTGAGATTAGGGCTTCAGTCAACGAATTCCGGGGAAACACAAACTTTCAGTTTATAGCACGCTGCCATGGCCTCCCAAAACTCATGTCCTTCTTACAGGCAAATTACATTCATTCCATCCCAACAACCCCAAAACTCTAAACTCATTCTAACATCAACTCTAAAGTCTAAAGCCCAAAATTTTATTTAAATATTATATAAATCAGATATAAATAAGACTCAAGGTACAATTCATCATGAAGCAAAATTTCTCTCTAGCTGTGAACTTATGAAACCAGAAGATAAATTATGTGTATCCAAAATACAATCGTGGAAGAGGCATAGGATAGACGTTCCCATTCCAAAGGGAAGGAACATGAAGGAAGAAAGAGATGACAGGTCCCAAGCAAGTCCAACACCTAGCAAGGCAAAAAAAAATCAGATACTAAGTCTAAAAATAATTTTTGTTTGCTTGCTGCTCTGCCTTCCAGACCCACTGTCCCAGAATCTGATGGAATGGCAATCATCACCTGGACTGTTGGAACCAAGGTAGAGGCTCTATCCACATAGCTCTGAGGGGCAACAGTGTCATCCTTTGAAACTGAAGTAGGTATCCTTGACCCCTAGGGCTATGCAGTCTGGGGTGGGGGTGGGAGTGGAACCCCTGATGATCTCTGAATTACCTTTGAAATCATTCTTTTCTTGCCTTGAAAAATATCTCATGCTTACAGCAGAATAGCTATATGGTCAGGTCCTGTAGGGTGTAAGAAGTTTGACAGCCTACCTTTATTTCATCCTGATTTGTCTTTTTCCTTTGATCCCAGCCAGCAGTGTTTCTGCTAACATAGTCTCATCTCTATTTCTAGCTTCCATTGAGATACTGATTAGGTCCAAGTTTCATACTCACAATAATATCCTTATCAAATGGTAAGTCAGTCCCATCCCTAATGTTCTCTAAAATATGAATAGGCTGAAAATTTTCGAAATATTTAAGTTCTATCTTCTTTTGACTGACAATTCCTTCTTTAATTCATTTCTCTCTTCTCACATTTTACTATGAGCAGAAATGAGGAACCAATCTGTTCTTTCAACACTTACTTAGAAATCTCCTCAGCTAAATATCCAATTTTATTGCTCACAAGTTCTAACTTCCAAAAAACGCTAGAATGTGAATGCAATTTGCCAAGTTATTTGCCACTTTAGAACAATAATAATCTTTTCTCCACTGTCCAATAGCTTATTCTTTATTTCGGTCTGAAACTTCACGAGAATGACCTGTCCCACTCATATTTCTCCTAATATTTATACATGACTATGTATTCTCTAAGAAGATGGAAGCTTCTTCTACAGCACTCCATGTCTGTTTCTGAGCCCTCACCAGAATAACCTTTATCAGTGCCTTCATGGCAATATTGACTTTTTCTAGCATGCACCTCAAAATTCTTCTAGCCTCTACAACTTACCCAGTTCCAAAGCCACTTCCACATTTTTAGGTATTGGTTACAGTAGCACCGCACTTCCATTACCAATGTATGTCTTAGTTCCAGCTGCTATAACTGAGTACCATATACTAGGTAGCTTAAACAACAAACACTTACTGATCAGAGTTCTAGAGTTTAAGAAACCCAAAGGTCAAGGTGGCAGCAGATTAGCTCTGGTGAGGGCCTTTTCTATTTATTTTTATTTTTTATTTTTATTTATTTATTTTTTGAGACAGGGTCTCACTCTGTCACCCAGGCTGGAGTGCAGTAGCACAATCATGGTTCACTGCAGCCTCAACCTCCTGGGCTCAAGCAACCCTCCTGCCTCAGCCTCTTGAGTATCTGGGACTGTAAGCATGAACCACTATACCCAGCTAATTTTTGTATATTTTTGTAGAGATGAGCTCCTGCCATGTTGTCCAGGTTGCTCGCAAACTCCTGGGCTCAAGTGATTCGCTCACCTTGGCCTCCCAAAATGCTGGGATTACACATGTGATTAATGTGCCTAGCCCTTCCTGGTTTTTAAATGGCTACTTTTCTGTTGAATTCTCACATGGTAGAGAGAAAAGGAGAGTTCTGTTTTTATTTATTTATTCATTTATTTTGAGACCGTATTTCACTCTTTTGGCCCAGGCTCGAGTGCAATGGCATGATTTCGGCTCACCACAACCTCTGCCTCCCGAGTTCAAGCGATTCCCCTGCCTCAGCCTCCCCAGTAGCTGGGATTACAGGCATGTGCCACCACACCTGGCTAATTTTTTGTGTTTTTAGTAGAGATGGGGTTTCTCCATGTTGGTCAGGCTGGTCTCCAACTCCCGACCTCAGGTGATCTGCCCGCCTCAGACTCCCAAAGTGCTGGGATTACAGGCGTAAGCCACTGCGCCGGGCAGGAGAGTTCTGTTTTTTTCATCCCCTGAAAAGGGTAATAATTTCATCATCAGAACTCTATACCTATAATCTCATTCAGCTCTAATTATTTCCTAAAGACCTTAATGCCAAATAAAGTCAGATTGGGGATTATGTCTTCAACATATGAAATATTAGAATATTTCATATTTCAACATAAATATGAAATATTAGAATATTTCATATTTCAACATAAATATGAAATATTCAGTCCATAACATCCCCCAAACTTTATGCCTACCTATAAACACAAAATACAACCTTATTTGGAAATAGAATCTTTGCACATGTAATTAGTTAAGATGAGGTCATACTGAATTAGGGTGAGCCCTAAATTCAATAACTGGTAGCCTTATAAGAAGAGGAAAGGACACACAGAGACACAAAAATACACAAAATTCAAGGCCATATTAGACAAAGACAGAGACTGTAATATTGTAGCTACAAGACAAATAATGCCAAGGATTCCTGGGAGCTACTAGAAGCTAGGAAGAATAAAGAAAGATTATTTTTTTCCTAGAGCCTTCAGAGGAAGCATAGCCCTGCTAACAACATTTGGACTTCTTCTTTTTTTTTTTCTTTGAAACACAGTCTTACTCTGTCGCCCACGCTGGAGTGCGGGGGTGCAATCTTGGCTCATTGCAACCTCTGCCTCCCAGTTTAAGTGATTCCCCTGCCTCAGCCTCCCAAGTATCTGGGACTACAGGCATGTGCCACCACACCTGGCTAATTGTTTTTTGTATTTTTAGTAGAGACGGGGTTTCACCATGTTAGCCAAGATGGTCTTGATCTCCTGACCTCACGATCCACCCGCCTCGGCCTCCCAAAGTGCTGGGATTACAGACGTGAGCCACCAAGCCCGGCCAACATTTGGACTTCTAACCACCGTAACTGTGAGAAAATAAGTTTGTATTCTTTTAAATCATCAAGGTTGAGGTAATTTGTTACAGCCATAATCTCAATTTTACTCTTCATGTATATGGCTTTTGCCCTATTTTATAAATTAAACATGTTACTTTTGTAATAAGAAAAATGTTATTTAAAACATGTTATGGCTTAATAATTAATCAAATAAATAATAACTGATAATTACACTGTTTTACAATCAAAAAGCTCTAATCTACATATTTAAAAGAAAAACATATATGTTCAAACATTATTAAAATTTCTGATGAGTATATGAAGCCTGAATACTTTTATTTGTCATCCACATTCATGAGATTTGGGGAATAAACAAGGAAGATCTCTCTCCTCTAAGACTGATCAAACATCACTAAGATATATTAATAATAAGATCAAAGTAAACTGAGCAGCTGGTAGAAGCAATAAAGAACTTCTGATAGAGTAATCATGTTTGGTTCATATAATATTGATTTGGTTTTAGTAAATAAAGACACTTCAGGTAGACATTGGGAGAATTCAATATGGAGCAAATAAAACAAAATATATGTGGGCACAAGACAGAAGCAATCCAAATAACAAAACCTTAGGTTTGGAAGATTTAGGCTTCATCTAGTACATCTTCCAATAATTCAAGAATCCTTCAAACAACATTCCTGACAGGTGATAATTCATTTAGCATTATGAAATTTCCTCAGCATCCATTACTTGCCAAGGATGTGTGGCTTACATCATTCAGCAACTGCCTCTAGAAGACACTTCTTCAGAAAGCAGCCTATTCTATTTTATTACAATTTTAGTTCTTAGAAAATACTTTATGTTAAGACAAAATTTCTCTGGAGTATCTAACTTAATTACTGTTACTCTCCTTCCATATTTTCTTCCTTTCTTCCCTTTACCCTTCATAACCAACTTGGCTCATAACTTCAAGTTATAGATTTAAGGAATTTTGGAAAGGAAATCAAGAGAGTATCAACTTCTCACCAATGGCAAAATTCCATTTACAGCATTCCTTTCCCAATTGCTCTTCCTTCTGCTCTTAATGCCTCTATTGAAAGAGAACTATTCTCCCTCTTTTGTGAGCAGGCAGATCTACTCTGCGCACGTTGTATGTAGAGCTGTTCTCTGCCTTTCTGTGACCTTCACTGATTGGTTCTGTGCCTTCCTATCAGAGCCATAGTGAATGCTTCCATGCTAGAGTCATCCAGGAATCTAAAAATCAAGATCACCTCTCCCCTTTGACTTCTACCTTGCCAGGAAAAATACTCCTGGTTACCTTTTCTGGCTTTGTGACCCTTTTTTATTCACCCTTATTGTCACATTTTTCTGAACAAACTCAATATATCCATGTGTCTCTAGCTACAACCTGGTGCCTTGTATTCAATACATTACAGATGTGATACAGTCTCTCAGGGCAGCATTAATCTGACCACTGTGGTGAAAAATGCACTAACCATAGTGGAAGGCAACATCATACTTTCTATGGTTGTTCAGCTAAAATCCCAGCATGTATTTTTCACTAGTCTTTTTTTCAATACTTGGTTGTTTTTCCCCTTCCTATACACGGGGATTTTTTTATATCTTAACTAAAATGCAAAACTATGTATTTATCTCTATTGAATGTCATTATATTAGTTCCTCTCCATTTTGGTACCTTTTCAAAATCTTCCTGAACACTAATTCTTTCATCCAAATAGCATCCATTAAAGACTTGCACCATTCACAAATTCAATATCTTCCCTGCCTTCTCTTAGCACAGAACTTTACCATTCTAACCGTAACATTCTGGAATTCCTCAAGTATTAGTCATGATGATGACAATGATGATGATGTCTAATGTTGAATGCCACTTTCTACCAAACATTGTCATAGGTGCTTTATATATATTATTACACCTAATCATCATAAAACCCCTATGAGATAATGCCCATTGCTATCTTTATTTTACAGATAAAGACACTCCTAGTAAGTGGTGGAGACAGGGCTGATTATATCCTGGTGTGGCTATATACATCATGTCAGGCTTTATCCATTCTGACAAGTCAACATCTAGCATTACCGGCTGTTAAATATTTTTAAAATCACCCTGAAATGTTGCCAAGATTTGAACCCCAGCTGCCTGACTCTAGAGTCTGTCTTCTGAACCAGACTCTCTCTGGCTCCCCATGAAAGATGAAGGAAAGGCCAAATCAGTGGCAATTCAATTTTCTATGTCTCCTTCAACCAGACATATTCTACTTTTATCACATTAGGCATTTTATATATACATATTCAAAGTAAAATTAAATTATTAAAAAATAGCTGTTGCCAAAACTTAAAGTACTAAATGGTAAATGAAAACATAAAAAAAAACTAAAAAAGATAAATAGCTCTTCCTAAGTCACAGTAAACTTATTTATTAATACTGAGTGTATCATTTAAAACAACCTCCTGAAATTATATGCAATATTATGTGTACTTAAGACAAGGCATTTTTTTTTCCTGAGAGATGATGTGTAGCATTTATTAGACCCTTAAATGAGCTAAAGGCATACAAAAAGTCAGCATTGTATACGATCACCTCTCTGATCAATTATATACCTAAATGTGTCCATTTTTTTCAAGGGCATGAGACAATGGAAAAATTTCTTGCTGAAATCAAATGAACTGTCACTGTAATTCTCAAACTAAGGAATCTGATATTAAGCAACTTTCTTGTCACTTTTGAGGTTCAGTTTAACATTTGTGAAATAAGGTGAAAATAGTACCCACTTCAAATTGTTGTGAGGGAAGACTGAACTAATATATGTAAAGTACTTGGAACAATTTCTGGCACATATTTAGTACTTAATACACACTAATATTTACCTGCAGAGTTCCATAATAATTTTAATTATAGTGTGCCAGAATTTCCAAAGCTAAAGGGTGAAAAAAGCAGCACATCTTCCAGACTGAATAGTACTTAATGATTTGAGAAAATTAATATTATTTACACATTAAAACAAATATTTTATTGAGTTGAAAAAATAATCTACCTCAATATTTAAGAAAAAAGGACTTGAAAATTCACTCACAAGGCAGACCTCTTCTATTAAGATACCTCAGTGGAAACATTCAAGAAGTACTCATGTGGGAATTCCCCAAATGAGCAGTTTATTAACTGTCAAAGAGGAGAATAACTTATTCAGTCTAACAAAAAAAGAAACTCAAAAGTAAAAGTGATACATGTTGATATCTAATTTTTAAACTTTGTATGTCATGTACAGTCAGCAGACAATTCTCCAGGGGTCTCTCACATTACTCTGCATGTCTTGGGAACAGAGGCACTAAGAGGCTTTTGTTCTGAATTATCTTTGCAAGGATGTTTATTTAGCTGTAGCCTTGGGAAATAGAGATAGGAGGCTTGTTTGTTGTCCAACGTAATAAAGATAATGTCTTCCTCTGAGCCAAATATTAGGTTGATTTGCTGGCTATTATGAAATATTAGAATTTTCAAAGTTTGGAGTTACTGTCTTGTAATACAGCTCACCGCATGTGCAAGCATCACCTGGCCCTTGTCATGCTGCCTGGTGGGAACTGGGTCTTTGAAAATCAGCTTCAGAAAACAGTGGCATTCTGGCTACCGTTGATGCTTTGAGTAATAAGTCATCATTTTCTCCCATCCAGCAGTCCCATGTCTTCTGCTGGCATCCATGAAACTATGTCAGGCCTACTTGTTAGTTTACAAGTGGGGTGAAATCTCAGACCTTTCACAGTTTTATATATATACATATTATTTATATAAGTATATATATATTATATATAATGTGTATATATAATATATATTATATATAATGTGTATATAGATTATATATAATAACTCAGTTGGAAATGTCATTCATTGACAAACAAGAAAAATATTTGCAACAAAATGAAAAATAATACATTAATAGCTGTGTAGTAGTCCGTTCTCGAACTGCTACAAAGAAATACCTGATACTAGGTAGTTTATACAGAAAAGAGGTTTAATTGGCTCATGGTTCCACAGGCTGTACAGGACCATGATGGCTTCTGAGGAGCCTCAGGAAACTTTCAATCACGTACAGCCTCAGGAAACTTTCAATCATGGCAAAAGGTAAAGCGGGGCAAAGCATACGTTACATGGCTGGAGCGGGAGAGAGTGAAGGAGATGCCACATACTTTTAAATAACCGTATCTCATGAGAACTCATTATCATGACCACAGCACCGAGGGGGAAATGTGCCCCTGTGATCCAATCACCTCCCACCTCACCCCATCTCCAACAATGGGTATTATAATTCCACATGAGATTTGGGTGGGGACACAAATCCAAACCATATCAAGCTAAAATACAAAAAAAAGCTTTCACAAATCAACAGGAAAAAGATGAACAAGTACAGAGAACAGACTAAACATATGAAAATACAATTACTCCCCAAATAAATAAAAATGAAAAATACATATATGAAAAATATATAAACCTTTTAATAACCAAAGAAAAATATATTTACGGAAAAATTTAAGCTGGGAAAAAATGTAGTGATAACATTGAATTTAATATAGATGTTGGGACAGTTTCTCTGTCATTATCAGCTTGTAGGCGTGTAAGTTGTGAAACATTTTTAAAGCGAAATTTTATAACATATATCACAGTTCCTTTTTAAAAGACCATATTCTTTGATACTAAAATCCTATTTTAGAAATACATCCTACAGAAACAATTTGTCATGATAATATATTTAATCATTTTCATAATTCTGTAAAATAAGAAATAGTATAGATCATCAATTCTAATAACAAATTAATTTTTAATTATGATATAGTAATATGATATAGTATGATATTAAAATAATTTAAATATATATTTACTTATAGAGGACACATTTACCATAGAGGACAGGGCATTTATCATTTATTGTGGAATGAAAAAGAAAAAAGAAAAATAAGAAAAAAATTGATTTGCATAATTTCTCATAAGGACTTTGCCTATGAACAAATATGTTAATAATGATTTTCTCTCAAATATAGGATTCAAAGTAATTTTAATTAGATATTTTCTATTTTTGATGTTTTTCTGACATTTATGAACTTCTAAAATTCTAAAATAAAAAATTAATTACCTTGTCATGAATTGTTCTTTGTGTACATCTTGGCCCTTTATGATCTCTCTCTCCTTTTTTTTTTCTTTTTAGACAGACTCTTGCTCTGACAGAGTCTGTGGCCCAGGCTGGAGTGCAATGGCAGGATCTCGGCTCACTGCAACCTCTGTCACCCAGGTTCCAGTGATTCTCCTGCCTCAGCCTCCTGAGTAGCCGGAATTACAGGTGCCCACCACCATACCCGGCTAATTTTTGTATTTTTAGTAGAGACAGGGTTTCATCATGTTGGCCAGGCTTGTCTGGAACTCCTGACCTCAGGTTATCTGCCCGCCTCGGCCTCCCAAAGTGCTGGGATTACAGACGTGAGCCACCATGCCTGGCCCAATCTCTATCTCTTTAGTAAGTGTTCAAAATCCATCTGTTAATAGAGTTCTTCTTTTTCCATTCACAGCGGTCAGTGTCACTAATCTGAACAATTTGCAATTTACCTTCTCCCATATTTTAAAAACAATCAGGCCTTTATCATGTTCTGGTCTTTGGAGTCACAGTACAAGAACATATCCCATGCTGTGTCAGAGACCTTTCAAAATTTAAGGAGCTTGCCTATTGCTCTTACCTTTCTTCATCTTTTCTTTTCTTCTCTGATTTAAACATATGGTTTGTTCAATCATTCCTTGTATATCTTGATTCCTACAACCCTCTCCATGAATGTCACCTATTCTCATTTCTTGCAGTTTTGTGGTGAATGCCTTTTTAAAACTTCAGAGAAAACATTTCTCTGTACCCAGATTGACAAAAATGAAGTACAAAATATCATAATTTTCACCATCTGTACATTTTACTTCTACTAATGCACCTGCTTTTGCATCTTTTTTAAAGTAGTCATATCACTCTACCGATACACATTGAACTTATCACTTATGGAAACTTTGTTTTTAGAAAAATACTACCAAATCAGGTCTTTACCATTTTGTATTTTCCTAACTGATTTTATATTTAGGGATTTGTATTTGTCAATAAAATTTATAGATTCATGTTTAAGTAAATTTAGGACTTCACATTTCCCCATCATATTTTATTTTATTAACCTTGGTCCTTATTCCTATCAATACACAATGATACATCTTCTAAGCTTGACAAGCCTGGACGAATTTTGCGTGCCTGTAACTGTCGGCCTTTGTATATGTCTTATGCATGTATATCTTTACAAAACGTAGTCAAGTGGTTTCTGTCATCTCTCACAAAGTAAGTCGTCATCTTGAAAGGATCCCAAGTGAAAAGCACTAGAAATTTAAAAGGGGAGAACAGGTCATTTTCATAAGAGCCTCAATCCATGGAGGGTGCAGAAACTCAGGGAATGTGAATGACTGAAGCAGGTTCATGCTGGAGAGTACTTGATCATCCAACGGGGTGCCACCACTTCTGATTGCTGCCGTAGGGAAATGTGCTAATGTTCTGATTTTTCATGAGAATACCAGAATCTAGGTGTTTATGTAAAATCATTACATTTTTAAATGGCTTCACCTGAGTAAAAAAAGTTTAGTGAGTTTTTTCATCTAAATTAAATACATTCACAGGCCAAATGATCCCTGTAGATGGCCAATTTGTGACCCCTGAGTGAACAGAAGCTAAGTGGGTCTTGCCATTCAACACACCGCTACTGATGGTATGACACAATTGACAGATTCATGGCTTTGGATTTCTTGAAAACTCACCCAATTCTCAGTACTTTATTGTGCATTGATTCAAAAAGTAGTTATAATGTTATTAATGAAAAAATCAACATTAGCTATCTATTAGTGTCTAACCAGAATCCTGAATAATTTCAACAAAGTCATTCAGAATTTCCAGTGTAAGTCTTTCTAAAAGTCTTGACAAAGACTTGTTATATCCGAATTTATCATTGAAAATGTTTACTCAGTATCTCTTTATAGCCAAGAGGAAAATTAGCGTTGCAAAATAAATCTTTCATAATTTGGAGATATTTTAGTGCCTTAGGATTCTTAATGAGACTTCTTGGGAACCTCACTATGTTAAATATAACCACTTATACCACCATTGACACAACATCAAAATTCCACTAGCAAAAAACACTCTCTCCTTTGACCTATAGCAACTGTACAATTCTATTCCATGCCTGACAGCTGATTCTCATAAGACCTCTGGCATGCCAAACATGATCCATGACAGCTGATCTTAGCAAACAGCAATCACTGCAGACAAACAATTCTTTTTGACCAGTTATCTGAAATAAGCAGGAATGAATCATTTTATATTTGATTTGACTATGTCTAGAAATAGCCTTTCATTAGTTCCACATCTGGGATGATCAGGAAAATGTTCACTTTGTAAATTGACATGTTACTTATGAAATACAGAAAAAACAATTCGATGATTTACATTTCAATATCAGCATTCAGGGTTTTTTTTCATCCCTTGCCAGTAGCCATCATTGAGGCAAAGGGAATTTTGGCTAACATGCAGGATTCCAGGTCAAAAGCTTAAGAGTCTTACTCAATAACTTGGAGGTAGCCCAGGAGTCTGTGTTTTATTGAGCACCTTAAGGGATTAGAAAGCAGGGCAGCTGCAAACTATATTTTTAGATACATTTTCTAATCTCTGTCTCCTCCCTAAAAGTTACCCACATCAAAACTGCACGCACTCTGAATTCTTCAACCCCTTGATCTGCACAGTACATGTTATTCATATCTCTTTCAGAAAACAGTAATATAAAGATGACCGGACAAGGCATAGTTTGCAATTTGTTTCGTGATTAGGAGACCCTACTAGTTATATCTCTAATTCTCTCTACCTCTCACCTCAGAAACTGACTCTAAAAGAACAAACTTCAGTTTTTCCAATACAAAAGCATTGAGTATCAATATGTAAATATATGCAATAAAGGTAGCTACTCTCTCCTGCATACGAGAAACCTTGTAGCCAGCTCAAGCTTCAGCCACAGCCAGTGCTTGGATATACAATTAGCCCAAGTTTCGGTTGGCCTCCATTGCCAGATGCCACATCAGCCAAGCCCCCAAGAAAGAAGATTCCAATATTCATTTGTATGGATCAGTTTTACCTGTCTCTAGAAGAGTTTTGGTCCTGTCCCACCAAACCAATTAAGCAAGGTCAGACTTCATGCGTGGACTTCTTCAGCTTGGGTTTCTCTGGAGGATAGTTATTGCCAGTTGTGGGTAGTTATTTGAATGTGAATCAAGGTCCCTTTAATTGAATTCCTCCAAAGAAAGTTCAGCACTGGAAATAAGTGTTATTAATTACAAATATTGGCTTATCTGATAGTAGACAGAAAATGAGAATCAGTTATGTGGATAAGGGTGAGTGCAAGCACTGAGCATTACAAACTTCTCTGACAATAAGTGTCCCATTTGCGACACTAACTAGTTGCACTACCTTAGCAAGTACTTTAAACTGGATGTTAACTTTTTTCCTTTTTTGAGACAAGGTCTCACTCTGTTGCCCAGGCTGGCATGCAGTGGTGCAATCATGGCTCACTGCAGCCTCATTCTCCCCAGGATCAGATGATCCTCCCATCTGTCTCCCGAGTGGTAGCAGCTGGGACTACAGGCACAAACCACCCCACCCTGCTAATTTTTTATTTTTATTTTTGTAGAGATGGGGTCTTGCCATGTTGCCCAGGCTGGTCTCAAACTCCTGGGCTCAAGTAATCCTCCCACCTCAGCCTCCCAAAGTGCTGAGATTACAGGTGTGAGCCACCATGCCCGGCTTGGATATTAACTCTTTACATACAAGAAAGAATTAGATTCAGTGATAGCAAAAGATTTGTTAATGGTCTATTTTTATTCAAATGTAAATTGTGTTGCATTTTAAATATCTCATTTATATATTTCACCACAAGTACTGCAAATTTCTTGATGATATTTTGTCTTATACTGTTTTCGTTTATCCATCACATCCTGAAAGCACCCTGTTATTTTCATTCATAAGCATTTGGCAGAGACTGTTCAATAATTTTCCTCTCCCTGTGGAGCAGCAACTAAACTATATTTTCTGCCCTCCTTTGAGTCATATATGACCATGTGACTGAGATGTGAACAGCAGAATGTGAACAGAAGTTTGTCGTACCATTTCTAAGCCAGGCCCATAAAATCCTCTCATCCATAACCCTCCAGCCTTCTTTTCCCACATACTAGCTAAACAGAGAAAACATGAAAATCAGGAGGAGAACGGAGCCACAAGATGCAGAAAACTAGGTCCCTAAATTGCTCCTTATGAAGAGCTACCCATATTGCTGCCTAACAAGGAACAACCAGTGAAAATATGTAAGAAATATGAAAATCAGGAGAACGAAGCCACAAGATGCAGAAAACCAGGTCCCTAAATTGCTCCTTATGAAGAGCTACCCATATTGCTGCCTAACAAGGAACAACCAGTGAAAATATGTAAGAAATGTGAACCCCCTCTGAAATTCTGAGAGCTTTTTACATGAGCCTTTAGCACGCCTTATACACAGTATTTATCTCCATTGTGATTATATATCACTTATGTATGTATGTATGTATCTTCTTAACAGTCTAGTAGCAGGTTTTCAATAAATCTAGTTGAATCTCTGAATACAGAAAAAACATGCACAAACAGATATAAGTTAATAAATGCTTACTGAGTTGAAGTATAGAGGCAAGAAAAGTAACCCAAAAGTAAATTTTAGAAAATGTCTTTCATTTCTTATTTTGTCTTTCCTCCTCTGATCAAAAACGTTCCAAAATACTTGGAAACAAACCTTGGTGAGTTTTATACTTGGAAACAAATCTTAATGAGTTTTATAAGTGCTTAAATAAATTCGATCATATCATGGCTACCTAATAAATGTCCTATAATATTTTCTGTTCTCACATCTCTGTAACATTTTCTTCCTTTGCTTAGCGTGATTTTGTTGCTATTTGACATAGTGTAGCAGCCAATCAATATTACACCTGTATTGGCACCACTAGAATGCTATAATAATTTTGCCTAATTTATTCTAATATCCAGTAATGTTCTGTCAGCCAAACAGCTCCAGATGCCTGCCTAGTACAACTTGCACCTTTATACAAGGCCCTGTGTAGACCAAATTAGATCAACAACCCTAGCACAAAATGCTGAAAAATAATATCTCTTTGTCTTCTCTGACTGCAAAACCAAACCAATGCCATTAGGCATCTTTACATGGTATTGCAACTACTGTCAGTCAGTGCCAAATTAAACTACCTTACCAGGGTTACGAGAAGCACTATGGTTCTTAAAGTGTGTTTGCTGCCAAGACAATAGGGCGTATTGCATATGTTGCCTGGGATACACATGTACAACATCCAACAAACAAGCTGCATAGTTTGGTGTTGAGAAAGGCCAAGATATGCACATTAAACAAAAAGTTGAGGAGGAAAACCATAGAAATTAAGCATAGTGCAAGTGGTCACAGAAGGACAGGGCCAAGGCACTAGCTATATTTTAGACCTGTAGATTAAATTTTCATAGAGATCCAAAAGGACCTCTACTTGTTAAAGTTTTCTTTACACAATGATAATCTGCCCTAGATAGCACTTGTTCAGCAGTACTGCACGAAGAAAAGAAATAGCTTGACCATGAAAAGTAATTTTTTATTGATCTTGATGTGTACATATTAACAATTTTGGTTTTTCAATTTTCACTTTTCTCATTTTTCTAGAAGACTGTTGTTTTGTACATGATATGGTAGATTCAGGAGGGTCACAAATCCTTGGATATCCCTTTCATTGAGTGGTGAAATCAATTTGCTCTCCCCTTGAATCGGGCTGGCCTAGGATTATTTGGATTTGTACAGTGAAAGCAATATTATTCCATCCCTGAACTAACCTGTAAAAAGACTGGCAGCTTCCACTTTGATCTCTTATAGACTTGAGCTTCCATGAAAGAAGTTTGACTGCCATGATGGAGAAATAAGATGAAGAGCTCTTACAATTACTTCGGGAAAGAGAGATACCCAGTTGAGCCCAGCCTTCCAGCTGTCACCATCAAAAACACCAGGCTTGTGGATGAAGCTGTCTTATTCCCTTTAGACTGGCCAGCATACCAACTGGATATCACCGAGGGATCCCAGATGATACCTTATGAAGCAGAAGAATCACCCAGCCAAACCCTGATGGAATTTCTGATATGGAAAATTATTAGATATAATGAAATGGTGGTTGTTGCAAGGTAGTAGTAAGTTTTGGTGGGGGGGGGGTGGTTTATGCACCAATAAAATATGTAACTGAAACACATGGACATAAAACACAAAAATTTGGTGATGTGGCTTTTTTACAAATTTAAGATTTGTATGTTGGTGATCAAACAATAAAACGACCCCATCTGAAGAATAGGGGGAAGAATCTAGGTAACCAGTTGCTTGCTGCAGAGTAGGTCATCTCAGAGCTGGCCTAACAGAATTGCAATTCCTCCAACATTCAGCTCAGTCTCCATCCCTTAGCTTCTGCTGACTGGCCTAGGGGATTTTTTTCCAAAGGCCATAAAATTAAATTAGAATTCACTGCTTAAGCATAATGATTTCCCACTGTTTATGTGGGTTATCATTTACAACCAACTGGCATTTAATCAAACCACTATTTTTATTTCAGGACCAGAGGCCACAACGTTGTGTATTTTTTCTACCTCCCTGTTGAGCAAAGCAGCTTCATCCAAGCTGTGAAGGGATATCAAATGATTTATGAAAAATCAGCATGAAGTATTGTTTTCAAACATATTTATGATTTCACACCAACTTAGGCGGGATTTAGTTCAATTTGTTGACTGACACATAATTTTATATTTACATATATAATAATGTCAAAATCTTCTGGAGAAAGAAATATGAATTAAAGGAACATAATCACATTCTGATACAAATTCACTTATCCTCAATTCTAATTCTGTCCTAAAGAGGAAGTATGTAAAATATATACAGTATTGCCTAGCCAAGTGAGTAACACCTGCTTTGAATCATCTCATTCCTACACTCTTGTTCCTGTCCTTCCCTTGGCCTAGAATTTCTTCTGTCCTTCCTGCTTTCTTCTTCATGAAGTCAAGACTCTGCTAAATACAGTGTCTGTAATGGCCACTCATAGGTTTGTCTGGCCTAAACAACTTCTGATTCTGAGAAATGCCTCTCTCTTGACATGTAAGTCCTGTTCCTCTCCCTGCTTTGACCCTAAATACCCATGTGGCTGCTGGAAAAATATAAACAAACAAACAAAACACATTTCTTGTTTTAAACTAGCTATTCCCTTGTAACAATATTAGTTCTGACTTCCTTTTGAACCATTAGTTCACCTATAGTTATGTGTTTATTCCAGTCTTAAAGTTCTTATTTCAAATAATATGTAATAAAGTTATTTATATCTTCCTTTCCTAATAAATTAGAAGTTTCTTATGGCAGTTACCTGGTTCATTTACTCTCCCTAATACCAAGCACAGTGCTTCCTTGTACATAGTAGGTATTTACTTAGCAACTGGTGTTAAATCATGTAACATCTGTTCAAAATATTAAAATAAACAGAGAACTGCAAAGTATTTTCTCTCCTCTTTGATAAACTGTGAATGCAAATTTGGTAATACCCTAGTTGATTACTATGAAAATCACATATACAATTTCTCTCTTACCATAGAGTTCCCTAATGTTGCCGATGCTGGGCAAAAGGGCAAATTTCTGCCTATTGAATAACTGCTCAGTTAATATTAGGTTTGCAGCAACTGTGTGATTTGAACCATGACTTAAACAATTTTATCTAATAAGCTATATTCTGATAAGGCCATTAATTAATTTATTTTAAAAAGCATGTCTTCAAAATCTTTTAAGAGCTCTTAAGATAAAACTTTTGAAAATATATAAATCTTTCGGTGTTTCAGGTGAGTCACTAATAAAACAAACAGGCACAGTCAATAGAGAATTTACATATACAGGCAATCTCAGTTCAGGGAAACATACATTTTATTTTGTATGTACTGGTAGCTGTCATGGCCATGCCACAGCTGTTAGAAATTACAGGTTTTCAGTGGCAAGCATCAGCCATCACTGTAATTATTATTATTTTATCAAAAACAATCACAGGGAGTATTTTAATCTGACAAAAGCCTTCTAGGTCTTTGTTTATTCACTGCACCATATATTCTGCCCTCCATGCCAACTGAGTTAAAGTTCTCTTCCTCCTGATTTAAAACCTATTATTAGAGAAAGCAAAGGTTCCCATCTTTAACACAAAGTACGATTGGTGCTTGGATAGAGAGAACACTAGTCTCAGACTGTAAATAAAAGAAAGTACAACCTGAGAAGCCTTATTCAGCAGGCTTTCGGCAACATTCCCAGAGAGGGATTGCAGTTTACTATGCCATGTCAAGTCAAAAGTAGTAAGGCAATGGGCAAACACCAGGCTGAATGAATTTAAAACCTCAGATACAAGACTAACAACTCAAGGAATTTAAGCTTTCTATCTAAGCAGCAGTCACAGCAAAAGCTACTACTTCTACAGCCTGGATATTTCAACTCTGATAGCAAAAGATTACTGTCGTGAAAAGTCTCTCATGACACTGAGGGACCTTTTCCTCTTTAAACTCTGCAGCAAGCCTATAGAAGAAGCATTCCGGCAGAGCGGAGAGCTCAGTGATGTAGTACCTAGGAGAAATGAGACAGGGTAACAATGACTTGCTGAAGAAGCACAGCTGCTGGACAAAGTACCCATCTGCTGGGGGATGGATTATGGGAGAGGGCATTTCTAACAGTTTAAGTTGTAGCCATTCCACCAGCAAGCATTTTAAACTGTATATTACACATTAATATTACACATACTTTTAGTGCCCAAGTATGGCAATGGCAGAGTAAGGGGATGATAGAAGTTTCATTTTTTTTTTTTTAATTATACTTTAAGTTCTGGGATACATGTGTAGAGCATGCAGATTTGTTACATAGGTATACACATGCCATGGTAGTTTGCTGCACCCAGCAACCCATCATCTACATTACATATTTCTCCTAATGCTATCCCTCCCCCATCTCCCCACCCCCAGACAAGCCCCAGTGTGTTCCCCTCCCTGTGTCCGTGTGTTCTCGTTCAACTCCCACTTATGAGTGAGAACACATGGTGTTTGGTTTTCTGTTCCTGTGTTAGTTTCCTGAGAATGATGGTTTCCAGTTTCATCCATGTCCCTGCAAAGGACATGAATTTATACTTTTTATGGCTGCATAGTATTCCATGGTGTGTATGTGCCACATTTTCCTTATCCAGTCTATCATTGATGGGCATTTGGGTTGGTTCCAAGTCTTTGCTCTATTCACAATAAAATTTTCATTTCTTAAGGCACTATTCAGGAAAAAAGAGATGCTCCACAATTACCTATTCAGTAAAACAGATGAACAAAAAGAGTTCTAAAGACCTGATTCTATGTTTTGTAAAGAAATCTTAAATATTCTACTAATGATGTAAAGTCTCTCAAAAGCTGATGCTACAGAGTAAGAATGACATCACCCCTAAAAGGTTGTGGGATAGTATGCACAGTCTTAAAAATGAAGTTGGATGCCATTATTTGACTCGAAAATTCAAAACTCATGAATAACAAGACAAATTACAGTCCTGAAGTGATCTTTTATAATCGTAAGCAGCTTTTCGATATCCGTCTTCACCTAAATTATGTACTATTTTCTAGAAGCACATGATGGAGTTTTATTATTAAAATTAGTGAATGTTTTAAAAGATCAGATTTTATCTGTGCATCTAACACACACTAAAGAATAAACAATCTATTCATACTACATGCCGAAATTCATACATTTGCCACAGCTTAAATATTATTAGTTTCACCATAATATTATATTAAAATATAAGTACATTATTACATTTCAGGCTTATATTTTCTATTATTTATTAATATCTCTTAAGAGCTTCATGCTTAATTCCATTAATATACTCAAAATAGAAAATTCTATTTTCATCTCACTTGCTACATGAACAAAAGCTGGACCTATTTGGAAATCACACACCTACCCTGAAGTTGTCGAAAAATAGTTCTTAGGAAAATCACAGATTAACTACCTTAATCTTAAGAAAATAGAAAAAAGTCCAATTTGGGTCACTGGCCTGTCTTTTCAGTGCCAAATTGACAGGCTATTCTATAAGGTCATATTTGAATACTTAACCTAATCAAATTTCCTCCTTTTATTTTCACAGTCCAGTAGTCTCACCATTAATTCCTCCTGCAAGTTAACCTGTTGACATTTCTCCAAATGATCCTATGCTAAAATTAGCCATTTTTCTATTTTTTTAATTTAAATATCTGTTAAAAGGTTTTGAAAAGTAAAATTCACACATCATAAAAGTACACCTGAATAACATTCTTTTGGTTTCAGAAATGCATTCAAGGAAACAGAAAATGCACCAAAATTTCTAAAAAGCATTTAAAAAGAAAGGAATGGAGAACCCTGACACCTTCAAAAGTAAAAACTAAAATATAAGAAGAATTCAAAGAAAATATAGCATAAGCTTCAAAGGCACTGTAATCAGCAACAAGAAGCAGTTCTGTATTACTCAATTTATATAAAGAAAGATGCAACAAATATCTAAAGTGCCTCAAGACATAAAATAGTTATTGTTGGCAATTTGATGAGATTCAAACTCTGCAGAGAGGAATTGCAAAACCAATTTGTTATATCAAGGTAAATCTGAAATAAGTGCTCAAATTTGCCCAGAGCACTAGGAACAAAAATCAGATCCCTTTTCCCTTTTGTGCACTCAGAGGATGGGCACTGCACATCATTTCTTCAAGTTTCTCTACGTATAGTTAATATACACAGAGACATTCCTGCACAAAAGGTGACAAACTCACATTACGGCTACCTTCTATTCATCTATGCCATAACCTCACGCCCATGTGAGATGAAGACACTGCCATCTAAGAGAGATAGTAGAGGAATTCCATTTAGACAACGTAAGAAGGTATCATGAAGATAATAGTGGTTTTTCCCTCCAATAATTTTGTTTCTCTGCTGAAAAGTGTTTGAGAAAAAAAATATATATTTAGGGATCATTGAGAAAATTTGGATTGGCCCAGATATTAAATGACATTGTGGAAGTAATATTAATTTCTTAGGTATTATAAAATACTTCAATTGTGTATGATAATGTCCTTAGACTTAGCAAATCTATGCTGAAGTAGTAGGGCTATGTTCTAGGGAAAAATAAGGAGCAAGAAAAAAAAAGCTTAAGGCAAATGTAACAAAATGTTAGCTTCTGTGAAAGTTTGACAATTTTCACAATAGAAATTTCAAGAAAAAATAATATTGCATAGTAGAAAAAAATGTGACAGACTGTGTGAATCTGATTTTTTTTGTTTTATTAAATTTTTACTATTACTTTTAATTGACACATAATAATTGTACATGTTTACGGGATAGTGTAATATTTCAGTACATGTATACTGTGTGCAATGATCAAATCAGGGTAATTAGCATATCCATCACCTCAAACATTTATTATTTATTTTTGTTGAGTATATTCAAAATCTCTTCTAGCTATTTGAAAAAACACAATAAATTATTGTTAACTATAGTCACCCTACAGTGCTATAAGAACGCTGGAACTCATTTCTTCTATTCAGCTATACTTTTGTATCCATTAACCACCTTCTCTTTATCCCGCACTACACCTTTTTCAGCCTATAGTAACCACTATTCTACTTTCTACTTCCATTAGAAGAAAGTTTTAGATTTCACATGTGAGTGTGAACATACAGTATTTAACTTTCTGTGCCTGTCTTATTTCACTTAACACAATGTCCTCCAGGATCATCAATCTTGCTGTGAATGACAGAATTTTATACTTTTTTATGGCTGAATAGTATTCTATTGTGTATGGTAAATTTCTATTTATAAATGAGCTCCTAATTATTTATTTTTAGAGAGTATATGAGGTACACCCAGCCTAAAGCATGATTTATGGCATATATCTTTCTATTGACCACTTTAGTTTTCAATCCAATATATGCCATTTCTGGTATATACCTTTCAAACACCACTTTAGTCATTTGGTGGCATGTGTAGGGAGAAGTGACTAGAAACAGCTCTGTACTCTGTGGAGTAAAATTGCAAGACCAGTTTGTTATATCAAGGTAAACCTGAAATGTCACAGAGCCACCTGAAATGTCACAGAGGTGCCAAAGGTCTGGGAGGCTCAGAAAAATGTTGTATTGTGGATTAGAGGATGAATAATTAAAGTTTTAGAAAGACCCTAAATAAGTAATAGGCTGCATATCTATGTTGCTAAACAGGATGGGGCAGAAAGGAGCCAAGTCAGAGGGATATTGCTCATTTATGAATACTAATTGCCATTTTATTTTTCCCCAAGATAGTGGATTAGAGGCAGTGTTAGCATTTCTCTCCCATTTGGAAAGACAAAGTAGTGTGTAGAGATTCACACTGTGAACTTTTTTCAATGAACCAACACAGGAACTTAACAGGAAATCTGAAAGAATCCACAAACCCTTTGAAGGAAGCAACAGGCTGTAGCCTATTCCACGAGCCAGGTGGAAAACTCTAATTTCCCAGAGTGTGAGATGAAGAGAGACTGCCTCCAGAATATACACTCCCACCAGGGAACCTAGAAATCCAGGTCATGGGGGAAGACCTCAACGTTACCAAGTAATGGAACCGATTTAGGGAGCAGTGATAAATATAAAAGTAGAAGCAGCATAAGGAAGAGCCTTGCTTATATTCTCGGTCTCCAGCATGGACCAAGGGAAGCCGCTCCTTATTCTACCTCACAGGGGACCTCATAGAAGTCTGCCAACTCACTCAGGCAGTGGTTGCAGGTTGACAGAAACTCCCAGCTGAATTTTGCAACATAACCTTGAGTGGGGATGAAATCCCTTGGCCAGAGCTGGAGGGCAGGTGAGAAGTGCACTGCAGTCACAAACACAGGATCTGGGCACCCTGACTTTGCAGGCAAACTGGGAGGGGCATGGCATGAAAGCCATAGTTGCTATTGCCATGGGAAGGCTTATAGCCTGGGGCAGTTTTGAGTTCTGAGAGCTCAAACTGGAACTTAGCTTGCTGCTGCTAGAACACCTGTGGGTGTAACATCTACCTTGCCAAGTGTGTGGTATCTGGGTGGAGCATAGTGCCACCTGCTTCTCCCCATTTCCTGTGTGAAGTCGCTGTACAGCAGAGGCAGCTACACTTGTCCCTGGAACATTACCCCAGTAGCCAGAGAACTGCCCTCTGACCCCCACAGGGCTCCTGCCTGCCCCACTCAGAGAATCCAAGTGCAGACCTGCCTGACACAGCCCCCACCCAGCCCTCACCTGCTGTGGCAGCTTAACACAAACGACAGAAAACTTCAGGAGCTTCATGACCCTACCCATTGCCTGAGAAACCAGAGTACCTCCCTTAGGTAACATTGGCAAGCACAAATCTCACTGCTATTATAGAAGTTGGCACTCTTTTGCAAGTGCCACCTCTTGGCTTCAGGCCAACCAGCACAGTCCATTACAGCACCTCCTGGTGGAATAACACTGCACCAAATGAGAAAACTTGTGTGTGGCTTCACTTATAACCATTGTCTGCACCAGCATGGCCTGAGGTCCTGAGTCTATCCACATGATCAGTTCATTAATACTACAATTGGCATTTGAGAAAGCAAACAGACTAAGGATATCTATAACCAAGAAATCTCACAGATTCCATGTCACTCGCTTGCCACTCCCATCACAAATGGTGCTGGTACTTGCTGCTGGGAGACTTGAGGACAGGTCACATCACTGCATCCCTTGCAGTCATTTTCCAGCACCTGCCTAAAGTGTGGCAGCCCCACTGGGTGGCTAGACCCAGAGGAGCAATAGCATTCACAGTAGTCTGGTGTTCAAGGACTCCTACTCCTAGGGTAAGGAAGAGTGTATCACATCAAGGGAACACCCCATGAATCAAAAGATTCTGGACAATGGGCTTTGAATCCCAGACCTTTCTGCTGGTGAAAAGTTTCATTCAGCAGGGGGACACTTGAAGTGCTGGGCTTAGCAGGGAAAGTCTGAAGCTGTACCCCAATAATCAGGCAACTCTGGTGCTTGTGAAGGGACTTGGAGAAGGGGACTTCTTTTCCCACTCATCCACCGCTGCAGACACAGCTGAAGCTTCTTCCACAGGAGTTTGGCATGGGAATATCTATAAATAGCCTTCGTGGAAAACTTCAGGGTGACTGCATCCCCACAGAAGGAGCATCCTTCAGGTTCAGGGCTGCATGAGACGTAAAGTCACAATTCCTCTTTACTTGGAACATTAACATTCCTGCAGATAAAAAGAGCTGCCTGTCTAATCTGAATAGCTAGAACACTGAGTTAAAAGTGTGTCTGGGAGGTGGATAGCTTTCATGCTGGCCTTGCAGGGGAGTGAAGGTAGCTCCCACACTTCCTCCTGATGAGACCTCAGCGCATTTCACTGAAAGGTCCCCCAGCCACCTCTGTCAAGGCTAGGACTTCTGCCCTCCATTGGGTATGGCATTTACCCACCTGCTTTAGCCACAACTGGTTTCTACCCATGGACACCCCCTCTACTGGCCTGAAGGCTGAACTATTCAACCAGTAAATAAAATACTGGGGGAAAAAAATACATAAATAAAAAAACACACACCACAAGGGAATTAGGTAAACTTCAAGAGACCACTGCCATTCCAACCCCATAGGAAACAGTGAACTTGCTCACACACCGTACGCATTGGGACTACAATGAGCATCTGAGAATGCCATCATACAAAGACTCTCTACAATAATTACCAGAAAAATAATTCTGGTAATATGACAAAACAAGGTTCTATAACACACCCAAAAGATCACACTAGCTATCCAGTAATGGACCCAAACCAAGATCAAATCTTTGAAATAGCAGATAAAGAATTCAAAAGATTGATTATTAAACTACTTAAGGAAATACCACAGAGAGGTGAAATCAACATAAAGAAATTTAAAAAACAATTCAGGATATGAATGAAACTTTTCTAAAGAGGTAGATACCTTAAAGAAAAACAAATCAGAACTTCTGAAAATGACTCACTTACGGTACATTTCCACACATTCATAAAATGCAGTGGAAAGTTTTAATAACAGACTAGAACAAGTAGAAGGAAGAATTCCAGTTGGGTGTGGTGGCTCACGCCTGTAATTCCAGCACTTTGGGAGGCCGAGGCAGGCAGATCACGAGGTCAGGAGATCGAGACCATGGTGAAACCCTGTCTCTACTACAAATATAAAAAATTAGCCGGGCGCAGTGGTGGGTGCTTGTAGTCCCAGCTACTTGGGGGTGCTTAGGCAGGATAACGGCGTGAACCCAGGAGGCGGAGCTTGCCGTGAGCCGAGATTGCACCACTGCACTCCGGGCTGGGCGAAAGAGCAAGACCCCATCTCAAGAAAAAAAAAAAAAAGAAAGAAAAAGAAAAGAAAAAGAAAAAAAGAATTCCAGTGCTCAAAGACAAGGCTTTCAAATTAACCCAACCAGACATAAATAAAGTAAAAAGAATCAAAAGAAATTAACAAAATCTCAAAGGAATATGGGATTACGCAAAATGGCCAAACCTAAGAATAATGGATGTTCCTGAGGGAGAAGAGAAAGCAAAAAGGTTGTAAACTTATCTGAGGGAATAATTGAGGAAAACTTCCCTGGCCTTAGTGGAGACTTAGATATTCAAATACAAGAAGCTCAAAGAATCTCTCCTGGAAGATTCATCACAAAAAGGACTTAACTAAGACATATAGTCTTCAGGCTATCTAATGTTAACATGAAGAAAAGAATTCTAAGAGCAATGAGATAAAAGCATCAGATAATCTCTAAAGGAAAACTTATCAGACTAACAGCAGACTTCTCAGCAGAAACCTTACAAGCCAGAGGGAATTCAGATCCTATCTTTAGCCTCCTTAAACAGAATAACTGCCAAGAGTTTTGTGTTCAACAAAACAAAATTTCATACATGAAGAAGAAATAAAGACATCTTCACACAAACAAATGCTGAGGGAATTTGTCATTATCAGACCAGCTCTACAAGAAATACTAAAAGGCATTCTAAATCTTGAAGCAAAAGCTTGATATGAACCAAAATAGAACCTCTTGAAAGCGTAAAACTCACAGGACCTATAAAACAATAACACAATGAAGAAAACAAAGGATATAGGTAATAATAAACATAATGAATGAAACAATACCTCACATCTCAATATTAACAATGAATGTAAGTGGCCTAAATGCTCTACTTAAAAGATATAGATTGGTAAAATTGGTAAAAAAGAATTACAAACCAAATATCTGCTGTCTTCAAGAGGCTCACCTAACACATAAGGATTTATTTAAACTCAAGGTAAAGAGGTGGAAACAGATATCCCATACAAATGGAAACAAAAAGTGATCAGAAGTAGCTATTTTCATATCAGATATAGCAGACATTAGAGCAACAACAGTTAAAAAAAAGACAAAGAAGGTCATTATACAATTATAAAAGGATCAATCCAAAAAGAAAATATGACAATTGTAAATTTATATATACCTAACACTGGAGCTCCCAAATTTATAAAACAATTACTACTAGACCTGACAACACAATAGTAGGGGACACTTCAATACTCCACTGAGAACATGAAACAAATCATTGAGACAGAAGGTCAACAAAGAAAGAATGGACATAAACTACACTCTAGAACAAATGGATCTAACAAATATTTACAGAACATTCTACCCAAGAATCACAGAATGTACATTCTGCTAATCAGCATATGGAACATTCTCCAAGATAGGCCAAATGATAGGCCACAAAATAAGTCTCAATAAATTTTTAAAAGTCAAAATTATATCAAGTACCTTCTCAGATCACAGTGGGAAAAAACTAGAAATCAACTCCAAAAAGAATCTTCAAAACTATACAAATACATGGAAATTAATCTGCTCCTAAAGGATCTTTGTATCTTTGAAATTAAGATGGAAATTTAAAAATTCTTTAAAATGAATAATAGTGACACAACTTATCAAAAGCTCTAGCATACAGTAAAAGCAGTGCTAAGAGTAAAGTTCATAGCACAAAATGACTATATCAAAAATTCTAAAGAATCATAAATTGACAACCTGGTGTCATGTCAAAAAACTAGAGAAACAAGAATAAAGCAAGCTCAAAGCTAGCAGGAGAAGAGAAATAACAAAGATCAGAGCAGAACTAAATGAAACTGAAACAAAGTACAATGAAACAAAAGGTGGTTCTTTGAAAAAAATAAACGAAACTGATAGGCCATTAGCTAGGTTAACCAATAAAAGAGAGAAGATTTAAACATGCTCAATCAGAAATGAAACTAGAGACATTACAAACAACATCACAGAAATACAAAAGATAGTTTGAGAATACTATGAACATCTTCATGCATACAAACTAGAAAATCTAGAGGAAATAAATAAATTCCTGGAAACATACAAATCTCCTAGATTAAATCAGCAAGAAATACAAACCCTGAACACACAAATAGCAATCAGAAATTTAAAAATTGCCAGCAATAAAAAGCCCAAGGCCCAGATGGATTCACAGCTGAATTCTACCAGATATTCAAAGAATAATTAATACCAGTCCTATTGGAATTATTTTAAAAGATTGAAAAAGAGGAAATCTTCCATAAATCATTATATGAAGCCAGTATCACCCTGATACCAAAACTAGGAGGGGACATAACAACAACAACAACAACAAAACAATATTTCTGATGAACATGGAAATACATATGGAAATTTAAAGATTCTTTAAAATGAATAATAGTGACACAACAAAATACTCAACAAAATACTAGCAAACCCAATTCAACAGCACATCAAAGAGATAATACACTATGATCAAGTGTATTTTATAACAGGTATGCCAACATAGTTTAACATATGCAAGTCAATAAAAATGATACATTACTTAAACAAGAATTAAAAACAAAAAACTTATAATCATCTCAATAGATGCAGAAAAACATTCTATAAAATCCAGCATTCCCTTATGATAAAAATCCTCAACAAACTAGGCATAGAAGGAACTTATATCAAAATAAGAAAAGCTATATATGGCAAACTCGCAGCAAGCGTCTTACTAAATGGGGAAAAGTTGAATGCAATCCCCCCGAGAACAGGAACAAGACAAGGATGCCCACTTTCACCACTTCTATTCAAAATAGCAGTAGAAGTCCTAGCCAGAGCAATCAGGAAAAGGAAATAAATAAAGAGCATGCAAATTCAAAAAGAGAAAGTCACACTATTATTGTTTAGTGATTATATGATTGTATACTTAGAAAACCCTAAGGACTCCTCCAAAAGACTCCTAGATTTGATAAAATAATTCACTAAAGTAACAGGATACAAAATCAATGTACACAAATTATTAGCACTTCTATACACCAACAGTGACTTAGCTGAGAATTACATCAAGAACTCAAATCCTTTTATAACAAGCTGTAAAAATAAAAAAAATAAAATATCTAGGAATATGCTTAACCAAGGAGGTGAAAGATCTCTACAAGGAGAACTACAAAACACTGCTGAAATAAATCACAGATAACAAAAACAAATGGAAACACATTTCATGGTCATTAATGAGAAGAATCAATATTGGGAAAAATGATTATACTACCCAAAGCGACCTACAGATTCAATGCAATTTCAATTAAACTGCAATCATCATTTTCCAGAGAATTAGAAAAAACAATCCTAAAATTCGTGTAGAACCACAAAAAGAGCCCAAATAGCCAAAGCAATCCTTAGTAAAATAAACAAATCCGGAGGCATCACGTTTCCTGACTTCAAATTATACTACAAGACTATTACCATAACAGCATGGTAGTGGTATAAAAGAAGGCATGGACCAATGAAACAGAATAATAAAGAACCCAGAAATAAAGCCAAATACTTACAACCAGCTGATTTTCAACAAAGCATACAAAAATATAAACTAGGGAAACGAGACCCTGTTCAATAAATGGTGCTGGGGAAACTGGCTAGCTACATAGAGAAGAATGATACTGGGTCCCTATCTCTCACCTTATATAAAAATCAACTTAGGATGGATTAAAGATTTAAACATAAGACCTGAAACCATAAAAATTCTACAACATAACCTTGGAAAAACGCTTCCGGACATTAGCATAGGCAAAAAATGTATGACTGAAACTTCAAAAGAAAATGCAACAAAACAAATAAATAAACAAGTGGGACCTACTTAAACTAAAACTCCTCTGCACAGCAAAAGAAATAATCAACAAAGCAAACAGACAACCCACAGAATAAAACAAAATATTTACAAAGTATGCATCCAAAGAAGGACTACTATACAAAATCTACAAGAAACTCAAATAAATCAACAAGATAAAAAAGATAATCCCATTAAAAAGTGAGCAAAAGACATGAATAAGCATTTCTCAAAAGAACATATACAAATGACCAACAGGCAATCGAAAAAATGCTCAACATCACTAATCATCAGGCAAATGCAAATTAAAACCACAATGAGATACCACCTTACTCCTACAAGAAAGGCTATTATTAAAAAGTCAAAAAACAATAGATGTTTGCATGGATGTGGAGAAAAAAAGAACACATACACTTCTGGTGGGAAAGTAAATTGGTAAAACCTCTATGGAAAACAGCATGGAGATTTCCTAAAGAAATAAAAGTAGATCTATCATTTGATCCACCAATCTCACTACCAAAGGAAAAGAAGCCACATGCACATGAATGTTTATTGCAGTACAATTCACAATTGCAAAGATACGGAACCAACCTTAGTGCCTACTGACCAATAGGTAGATAAAGAAAATGTGGTATATATTCACCTTGGAGTACTACTCAATCAAAAATGGAATAAAATTGTGTATTTCACAGCAATTTGATGGAAGTGGAGGCCATTATTCTAACCAAAGCAACTCAGGAATGAAAAATCAAATACCATACGTTCTCACTTATAAGTGGAAGCTAAACTACCCATACACAAAAGCATACAGAGTGATATAATGAACTTTGGAGACTCAGAAGGGGGAGGATTAGAGAGAGGTGAAGGATACAAAACTACATATTAGGTACAATGCACACTACTTGGTTGACAGACTGATACAGTTTGGCTCTGTGTCCTCACCAAAATCTCATGTTAAATTGTAATCCCCAGTGTTGGCATGGGGCCTCAAGGAGGGTGATGGGATCATGAGGATGGTTTCTAATGATTTAACACCATCCCCCTTGTGCTGTCTTGAGAATTTTCATGAGATCTTGTTGTTTAAAAGTGTGTAACATCTCTCCCTTCACTCTCTGTCTTCTGCTCTGCCATGTGAAGATGCAGCTGCTCTGGTTTTACCTTCCACCATGATTGTAAGTTTTGTGAGGCCTCCCTAGTCATGCTTTGTTTATAGCCTGCAGAACTGTGAATCAATTCAACCCCTTTTCTTCACAAATTACTCAGTCTCAGGTAGGTCCTTATGACAATACAAGAGTGAACCAATACATAAAATTGGTACCAGAGAAGTGGGGCATTGCTATAAAGATGCCTGAAAATGTAGGAGCAACATTGGAACTGGGTAACGAGCAGAGGTAGGAGCAGTTTGGAGGGCTCAGAAGAAGACAAGAAGGTAAGGACAAACTTGGAACTTCCTAGAGACTTGTTAAACTGTTGTGACCCAAATGCTGATAGTGATATAGGTAATGAAATCCAGTCTGAGGTGGGCTCAGATGGAGATGAGAAACTTATTAGTAACTAAATTAAAGGTCACTCTTGCTATGCGTTAGCAAAGAGATTGGCAGCATTGTGCCCCTGCTCTAGGGATCTGTGGAACTTTGAATTTGAGAGAGGTGATTTAGTGTATCTGACAGAAGAAATTTCTAGGCAGCAAAGCATTCAAGGGGTGGCCTGGAGCTTCTACCCACAGATGGTTATACACATGAGGAAAGAGATGATCTGAAATTGAACTTATATTTAAAATAAAGCACAACATAAAAGTTTAGAAAATTTGCAGCCTGACCATGTGGTAGAAAAGAAAAAGCCATTTTCTGTGGAGGAATTCAAGCTGGCTACAGAAATTTGCATAAGTAAAGAGGAACCAAATGTTAATAGCCAAGACAATGGGAAAATGCCTTGAGGGCATTTCAGAGAACTTTGTGGCAGCTCCTCCCCTCACAGGCCCTGAGGTCTAGGAGGGAAGAATGGTTTCTCAGGCCAGGTGGGCCCCGGTGCCCTGAGCAACCTCAGGAGGCTGCTCCCTGTGTCTCAGCTGCTTCAGCTCCAGCCATGGTTAAAAGGGCTCCAGATATGTCTCAGAACATTGTTCCAGAGGGTGCAAGCCAGAAGCCACCTGAGCTTCCACATGGTGTTAAGCCTGCAGATACTCGAAAGGTAAGAGTTGAGGCTTGGCTACCTCCCACTAGATTTCAGAGGATGTATGGAAAAGCCTGGATGTCCAGGCTGACGTCGGCTGCAGGAGTAGAGCCTCCATGGAGAGCCTCTACTATGACAGTGCAGAGGGGAAATGTGGGATTTGAGCCCCCACACTGAGTCCCCACTGGGGCATTGCCTATGGAGCTGTGGGAAGAGGGCCACCATCCTCAAGATCCTAGAATGGTGGATCCATCAACAGCTTGTTTCATCCACCTGGAAAAGACACAGGCACCTCAATGCCAGCCAGTGAAAGCAGCCATGGAGAGTATATCTTGCAGAGCAACAGGGGTGGGGCTGCTGAAGGCCTTGGGAGCCCACCTCTTGCATCAGCATGACCGAATGTGAGACACAGAATCAAAGGAGATTATTTTGGAGGCTTAAGATTTAACGACTACCCTGCTGGGTTTCAAACTTGCGTGGGGCCCGTAGCCCCTTTGTTTTGGGCAATTTTTCCCTTTTGGAATGGAAGCATTTACTCAATGCCTGCACCCCCATTGTATCTTGGAAGTAACTTGTTTTGTTTTTGTTTTTGTTTTTTGTTTTAATTTTACAGGCTCAAAGGTAGAAGAGACTTGCTTTTTCATAGGCTGGTTGGGAAGGCATTATTGTGTTTTGAAATGTGAGAAGAACATGAGATTTGGGAGAGACCAGGAGCGGAAAGATATGGTTTGCCTCTGTGTCTCCACCCAAATGTCATGTAGAATTGTAATCCCCAGTGTTGGAGTGGGGCCGGGTGGGAGGTGATTGGATCATGAGTTGTTTGTAATGGCTTAGCAACATCCCCCTAGTGATGTCTCACTATAGAGTTTTCATGAGATCTGATTGTTTAAAAGTGTGTAGCACCTCCTCTTGCTCACCTGCTTTGGCATGTGAATATATGCCTGCTTCCCTTTCACCTTCTCCCATAATTGTAGGTCTTCTGAGGCCTTCCCAGCCATGCTTCCTGTATAGCCTGCAGAACTGAGAGTCAATTCAACCTCTTTTCTTCATAAATTACCCAGTCTCAGGTCATTCCTTATAGCAAATGGACGAATACACAGGTGCACTAAAATCTCAGAAATTAGCACCATATAATTCATCCACTTAACCAAAAACCACCAGTACTCCAAAAGCTATCAAAAAAATTCAAAATGAAAAATAAGATACTGTGTTTTTCATTACTTAAAAACGCTAATTGCCTATACTTGTAAAACTCAGTGTCTCTAAATTTTAAGATTTAGCTCCACCATACTTTTCTCAACGCTAGTTTAAAGCATTAGCAAAAAATCTATAAATGTTCTAAGAGTAGATGTTAAATGGCAGGTATGCTCCACACTATGCACCTACGGTAGAGATGTGAAAGTAATGGTTGTTTTTATTTAATCATCCTTTCACTCAAATAAATTTTATTGATCTTTTAGACATACTGTGTGCATACATTTATACCCTCTTCTCTCTTCTAGACATTTTCTGTACAAGCCTCCACCATGTTACATTTTCTTAGTCATCCCTAAGGCTGTTATCTGGGTCTCATTTTTAGGCTTATTTCTTCAATTATTTCTTTCCCTGTGTCCATAGAGAAGGACAATCTTTCGTATAAAAATTGCTAGAGGGTATTGATTCCAAAAGAGATTTTGAAATATTTTGCAATATGGGAAGTCAGCACGACCTTGTAAAAATGACTTGCTTTGAGAGGCCCTAACTAATATATTTCTTGCATCCATTTTGCAGTGATATCTCAAAGCTAATAATTTCTAAGATTAGACCACATAGGTTTCTGTCTTTGCTACATTATTCCATGATTCCAATGAAGCCATATTCACTGAGGCTGGGGGAAACCACTGTCATTTCCCATTGGTCAAGTGTTCACAGGAGATCTGAACTTCCTTCCTTCTATTAAGACTTCCAAAGTGTGCATGTACCAGAATGACTGAGCAAGCCCCCATGGGTGTGACAGCCATCACTACAGAAGCTTCAAAGCAGAAAGCAAGACACAAAGGGTGCACCTTAGGTGAAGTGCTATCAGGCTCCACCTGTAATCAAGTAGTTACTGTAGGAATGGCCAGGAAAAAAAGGTGGGCCAAGACCTTGTGAGGTATGTAATAGAGTCTTTGCACTGCTTGTAACCACAGCAAACTAATGTAAGTCATCGAGATTTCAGGTGGTAGTTAGTGGCAAACTGTACCAAAAACACAATACAGGAAGGTTAGTGGACTAAGCAACACTCTCTGCAGCAATTAATACTGAAGACTTGATTGATTTTCATCACTTCCATTTAAAATTTGCCTCACTCTTGGCTGGTATTATGAAGTCTAGATTGCTTGCGGTGATTCAAGCTTTCAGCGTGGAGAAATTGGAGTCTATACTTTATTCACCCTTATTAGCCATGGTTGGTGCAACTGTCTGTTTATGTCATCACTGGGCAAATCAGCATCAAGAGACGCCTAGCGAATCTTCTGGGCTCCAGTTGTATTCTTTTGTGTACTATTTTCTCTCCCATTTTAATGCAACACCTTTAATTCTTCATGGTAATTAGGGTCAATTCCCCCAGCCAGTAACCAAAGTGGTAGCTCTTTACTTTTTCCAGTTTATCTGCTGGCATAAGAAGACCAAAATAATGATGTGATAGTTCAGGCTTCAAGTTCATTGTTTACTATGTCTTCTGGTGGAAGAGCCCTTCTCCACACTGAGAATTAGGATTTCTATAAAAGATGAGCCTAAGATTTCAGGATGAGAAGCACAAGTATTGGGAAAGATGATGAAAGAGGTTGATCATACACCTGTCCTTGGGTTCCTATACTAGTATACTGGAGAAACAGGACCATCTATCATCCACCATTAATACATATATTGTATCCTATGAGATTGTCACCCAACATTGTAATATGTTAATCCCACACTGGTGTCATAGCTGAGCTTGTGATAGACAATTACATTTCTCTATTGGGCTGAAAGCATCTGAAAGATATCTGTGGTAGGACAAGTGGATTCTATGACTATGCACACATTTTTATAGACTTCACAATAAAACTAGACTTTTGGTCTAAAATGATGTTATTCAGGATCCCATGTAAATAAATCTGGCATTCCATAAGCCCTCAAATGGTAGTACTGAAAAAAAAGGCAAATCCAAATCTAGAGTAGACGTCAATTTAAGTAAAGGCAAATCATTATTTCCTACATGAGGAACAAGCCCAGTGTAATCAACCTGATCTACTTAGGGAATTGTGCCATCTTGATGGTTCAGTGTTAGTTTCTACAAATGGCAACTTGAGCACTAGCAGTGGCAATAAATGACCAGCCTTTTTCAGAGTCCATGTTCTTGTACCCACTCCGAATCTCACTCCTGCCATAATATTAATAACACATTCTATGGGTCTCATTATATAAGCTCAAGAAAGTGGCCAAAGAAACAGGCTATTCAACAGACAAGTTACTATCAATGTGGTTGTAAAATGCCTCTTTTGCAGTACATGCTTTCCGGTAGACGTTAACACAAGACACAAAACTCTGCATATTTTGTGCCCACTTTCAAGGGATCTGCTACGTGTCTCCAAGCAAATTTTCTTGTCTTTAATCTTCCAACTTTGCTACTTTCAAGCTCCTGAGAAACCAAGCAAGCTTTTTCTTATAGACCTGGAGTTAGTGCAGATCCACCTTGGGTCATCTCTCCTCCATTCAATGCAAATAATCAAATCCCCTGTTCTTCCCATCAGATGGATTTCCTTTCACTAGTGTCCTTCAAGAGCCATCCCTGCGTGTGAATTTGATGAGGCAGAAATTGATTTTTGCTAGCTCCAGCATATAAACATGACACATCTATGAAATAGAACTGAGGTTTTTTTCCTCTTATTTGTTGGTAATAAGGAATCCCCCATGTAGACACAAGAATTAACTGAGGGAAAGGAGTTGGTGCAACACATGTGTCAGGAGAGTCTGGGTCATCTGTTATGTAACTTGGTCTTACCCTCTAGAGCAGGAGTCCCAAACCCCTGGGCCACTGACTGGTACTGGTCTGTGGCCTGTTAGGAACCAGGCTGCACAGCAGGAGGTGAGTGGTGGGCAAGCAAGCATTACCGCCTGAGCTCTGCCTCCTGTCAGATCAGTGGTGGCATTAGATTCTTAGATTTTCATAAGAGTGCAAACCCTATCGTGAACTATGTATGGTAGGGATCTAGGTTGCTCTGAGGTGAAACAGTATCATCCCTCATCCCCACCAGTCCATGGAGAAATTGTCTTCCATGAAACTGGTCCCTGGTGCCAAAAAGGTTGGACACCATTGGCCTAGAGGATATTAGTGAGGATTGAGAAGTGTCATACCAAGTGCTAAAAACTATGTTGATCTGTTCCCATAAAGACAGCACAACTAGTGTAGCATTTGTGATTGGAACTACCATTTGGTAGTCCATCCAAAACTGTAAAAGAAAATGTGGATATATTTGGGACAATCGCATCTTTGTCCTTTATATCTTTGTTGATGGTACTAATCTTCAAAACTCTCCTAGATACTAAGGTTTTGCTTCCAATTTACTACCTTCATTGAGGGGATAGAAAAGGAATCGTTTTAGGGTGTGATATGGTTTGGCTGTGTCCCCCACCCAAATCTCACCTTGAATTATAATAATCCCCATGTATCAAGGGAGGGGCCAGGTGGAGATAATTAAATCATGGGGGTGGTTCCCCCATAGTTTTCTCATAGTAGTGAATAAGTCTCATGAGATTTGATGGTTTTATAAATGACAGTTTCCCTGCATATGCCCTCTGGCTTGCCACCATGTAAGATGTGACTTTGCTCCTCATTCACCTTTCGCCATAATTGTAAGGCCTCCCCAAACATTTAGGACTGTGAGACAATTAAACCTCTCTTCTTTATAAATTACCCAGTCTAGGGTATGTCTTTATTAGCAGCGTGAGAACAGACTAATATAGGGTGTTACACTCCACCTTTCTTACATAATTGCTATTATTACTTAGGTCAAGGATAGATGTGTAAGTTTTTCTATCTCATGCTTGGAGGTGAGATATCACATGGAGGAGTTTGTAGACTTATTGGACCCATTATTAAATGGATTGGTCTCTGAAGTCCTCATGATAATATTTTGATCCATAGATAGCAGTAATTCTTAGGTTTATCCATATAAATGTCCTTATCTCAGTTTCCAGAATCTCAATCTTTTTTTATCAGAGCCTTGGCTTTGGCATGTCAGCTACAGAAGTTATTCACTGAGGCTAATTTTTAGCTTTCCTGCTCTTGGCTTCAAGAGATAAACGTCTGTTAACCTTTACAATGGAGGTTTTTCTGACATTTATAGTGTGCTTTGAGTTTATAGGTGTTTCTTGAGTCTATCAGTTTCTTTCTTTAAGGATATTAATGATACTAAAGCCAGCCAACTCCACAGTCCTTTTAACTACCATTGTCCCCATACTGTTTAAGTGCCAATCCAAAACATTAGTCACTGCCTCACCTTCCTTATACACCTCATTTCAATACTCCCCCGACCCTGTCGAGTCAGTAATTGTGACGCTGTTTCTTGCTGGGTTGTCACCAGCACCCTTCTTCTCGCCAGTAGTATGACTCTTTTGCTCTCAGGCTGCAAGTTGTCCAAATTCAGAATCCTATTATTATGGTTTGCTTTTCAGGACCATTTCTAGTACCAGTGTCCAGGACACCATCCAAAATCACTTGACATAAAATGAAACATAAAATGTGACTACATTTCAAGGGAAAAATAATCAGAGATAACAACCTGAGATGGCTCAGATGTTAGAACTATAGGTCTAAGTCTTTCAAGCAGCTATCATAACTGAGCCCCATGAGATAAAGAAAACACACTTGAAATGAATGAAAAGATAGGCATTCTCAGCAAAGAAACAGAAATTATAAAAAGAACCCAATAGACATTTTAAAACTGAAAAATACAATACAATGACTGAAATGTTCTTAAAACTCCTGGAGTAATGAAAAGCAATTTTAGAGTATAAGAGCAAAGGTGGAGGACTTACCTGTCTGATTTCAAGATTTCCTATAAAGCTACAGTAATTAAGACAGTTTGATATTTTGGAAAATCTGTCCTATAGATCTGTTCCACAGATCAATGGAATAGAATAGAGAGTAAAGAAATGGACCTATACATGTGGTCAACTGATTTTTGGCAAAGGAGCCAAAGTGATTCAATGGAGAAAGGAAAGTCTTTTGGACAAAGGATTCTGAATAAGCTGGCTATCCAAGTGGAAGGGAAAAGAATATTACTTACGTCATGCAATACACAAAACTTAACTCAAAATAGATAAAAGATCTAAATTAAAATCCAAAACTATAATACTTTTAGAAAAAATGGAAAAATTGTTGCTTTATTGAAGTACATAAAAGTTTCTTAGAATACTGAAAGCATGAAACACAAAAAAATTAACAAACTAAACTTCACTAAAATCAATATATTTTACTTTTCAAAAGATAACCAGTGCTGAGTGGTATTGTGATACATACTTGGTTGAATCTCAAAGGCATTATGCTCAGTGAAAGAAGCCTGTCTTAAAGGTTACCTACTATATAATTCTATTTATTTGACATTCTTGAAAGGAAAAATCTGCAGTAAAGGAAAGCATATTAGAAGTTGCCTGGGGTTATGAGTGAGGAAAAGAGTGACTATAAAATAGTAGTATAAGGGAGTTTTTTTGGATGATAGAACTGTTTCTGTTTTTGTTTTGTTGTTGCTGTTTTGTTTGTTTCTGAATATAGTGGTAGTTCCAGGTAATCTACATACATGTTAAGATTCATATAATTTTACCCACAAAAAAGTAAAATTTACTATATGATAATTTTAAAAATAAAAAAGCTGTCCCCCAGGGTGATTAACCAAATAAATACCCCAACCTATTCCCATTTACTCTGTATAAGAATGTCTACTTTTCCAATGCTCTAGTCAACACTTGTAAATATAAAGTTATTTTTTTAGCATGAGAAGTGAAAATGGAATCTTAATATTTTGATTTATCTTTAATTATGATGATGATGTATTTCCTATGCTGATTGGCAATTTATTGTGTTACCTTGTTTTGTTTAGAGGAAGGGTGTGTGTGTGTGTGCATGTGTGTATGTGAGTGTAATAAGGTGTGTGTGGGGGGGCTTTCCTCTGGTTAACTTCCTGCTTTTATCCCTTGCTCACTTTTTCCACCTTTTAAAAATATTAATTTTTATAACTTCCTCATAAAACAAAGGAATAAAAATATTGAGTAATTTTATTTGACAGGATCGTAGAAAAAGTTAATGGTAGTAACCAGAACTCAAATTAGAAACATTCTATTTTTTTAAAGATAATAGATTGTCTTGAGTGTCTAAACAATTGAGATATTTAGATATCAGGGGCACCACTGGCATTGATCTATATGCTAAAGCTACTACAACAGAACTGCTGCCATAACTGCTGAGTTATATTTGTTATTTAGTTATTTAATTATATCTAAATTTGACATTTAGGAAGTCTAAGAAGTCCGAAGAAACCATGTCTTGGGTAATGGTATGGGTTTACTGTTACCTTTAAAGCATATGAATAGGCAATATAAGTAGAAAAACTGGACTTCAATTAATGGTGCACCCTTTATTACGTTTGCATATCTGACTACCAGGAAATGTCTGTTATTACCACTCAACCATAAATTCCAAGAGGGGCGAAACCTATTGCTAATAATCTCCATTGCTAATGCGAACATGTGAACATGAGCTATACTTTTTTTTGTTTTGTTTTGGAGGCAGAATCTCGCTCTGTCGCCCAAGCTGGAGTGCAGTGGCATGATCTTGGCTCACTGCAGCCTCCATCTCCCAGACTCAAGTGATCCTCCTGCCTCAGTCTTCCAAGTAGCTGTCATTACAGGCACGCACCATCACACCTGGTTAATTTATATATTTTTTAGTAAAGATTGAGTTTCGCCATGTTGCTAAGGCTGGCCTTGAACTCCTGAGCTCAAGCAATTCACCTGCCTCAGCCTCTCCAAGAGCTGGGATTATCAGTGTTGAGTCACTACTGGCCAGTTAGATCTTTAAACAGATTAGAATTCCCTTCTCCCATTCTCCCATGGTCCTCTCGTACTTTCTAACAAATGCTTATCTCACATAGTGTCTAGAACATTGTATCTAAAGTTTTTATTATTATTATTATTATTTGTGAAGGAAAAAAAAGAAACATTGCCACCCCACTCTTTGATCAGTCAATATTTCAACCAACATTCTTTGTTGCTTTGTAGGTGAATGAAGTTATTGAAGACTATTCCTTTTTTAATTTAGATGGGATCTTAGTATCCCCAGAAGCTGTTGAACTACCTTATTTATTGAACTAGGTTTGTTATTTTGACCTTTGTATGAGAAGGGGTGGACCAGACAAAAGATGGTAGAAGGAACAGGGCAGAGAAAGGTACCCATTACAGAATGAACACTGTCTGTGCTGACAGCTGTGACTACTTAAGTGAATTGGACATTAATCAAAATCAGACTAAATGAAGATGAAATTAATTTTTGACATCCAATATAGTTATTTTTAACGGCAGAACAAAATAAAATAATCTATATTTTTTTCAACTAAAAGAATAGAACATCAAAAATCATGTTTGCTTCTTTAAAATTCTATTTAATAACATGATTAAATATACTCTATCCCGATATCCCATGTAAATTAGAATAACTAAATGTTTTGGGAATACTTTCAGTCTAACTATTTACTCGGGGAAGTGAGTTACTTGGAGTTTGTATAAACAACTTATTCAGGCATAATGTTTATTTCTAAGTAGTAAAGTAATGATATAAAACTCTTTGGAGCTAGATTTTGCAACCCTCTATAATGTTTGCCATTTTAGAGTATATTACTTTCCCCTCCTGTAAACATTTTTAATGAAGAATTTAAATGCATGCAACCATATGTCTCTTTTCCAAGCAACAACTACCCAGAGGAAACAAAGTCCCCAGTGATCATTTAGTTTATGTGTTAAGTAAAATAATATTCTAAGGAAGACACATACTAGAACACTTGATGTATAATTTAGCTTTTACCATATTTCATAGAAATAAACACTAACCTATTTACCTAAATATGTTATTCAAAAAAGAATAATCACATGTTTTTACTAGAAAATTGACTTCAGAGATTAAATTCACATCCAGGCATCACATTCATGGGATGACCCACAAAGGAAGCTGCATAAAGCATTAAAACTTGAAGAGCAGGGCCTAAGAGACTGCCTCGTCTGAGTATCTAGTTGTTACAGAGAGACTTCCGAGAGCCCAGTATTCATCCAAAGGTGTGTTCTTCTCCCTAGAGGAGCGCTACACACAGACCTGGCACTTAGCATTTCCTTTCCTTTGCTTCCCCCACAGTTTCATTCACAAAGCAGGGCTGCTATTGGAAATTATTACAGACATTTTCTGTTATGTAAATCTTGGCAGACATAAAGCAGCTCCAGTTCGGACCTTCTTATTTTACATATGATCCATTTATCAACAGCAAGAGGCAGAAAATCTATTAGTGTCAAGAACATTTGAGTAATATGTTGCCTTGTGCTGACAATTTTCAGTTTAGTCATTATGCTCCTTTCTAAAAACCATTGACCTTCTTTATATGTGAATGTTTTCTAAGTGGCATAGATATAATTTGATATTATGTACTAGAGTAAAATTTTGTCTTAATTATTTGAGTTCATATCTGGACCTCAGATAAATCTCTAGTTAAAAAAAATAACGTAAAACTCCACCTTTTACCTGATCTGCTAGATGCAATACTTCATAAAATACATTTATTATTAGAGGTTTAATCCTTCAGCCCTTGAAATAATAATTTTAGTACTGTAAGAAAAGCATTGCATGCTTTTGATTTGATAATTTCTCAAATATGATGTTTATATTGTTATTGAAATTTATTCTTTGTGCAATATTACTGATCTGCCCTGAACATGTATCTATAGTCCTCCAATTACTCTATTATTACAGAATTGGCTAACGTTCTGATTTTCAACACAGATTACTGTTGTCACATTCATATTCATTGTATTACAAGTAAAATCTTTTTGAACACAGTAATATTGAACTGCCTCCACCCAACTCTGTTAAATTTCTTTTTGAAATTATATACCCAGGCATTGAATAGCATAAATACTTTTAAACTGAAATTGGTAACAATCTTTCTGACTGCTGAGTATCTGGAAGATTGATTACAAAGAGGCTTATAAACAGAACAAGACAAGATCAGTAGAGTTTGCCAGTAATTCAAATACACCATTAGGCTATTTGGAGAAATCAATACTGCAGCTTACATCAATAGAGGGGTTAAAAGGAAACCCACTGTTAACAAATAAATGGTAGATTGAACACTAGTGACTATATAACAAAAATATATGATAAATAATATAAACATTTACAAGTGGGAGAGCGTAATTTTTCTGGATAGTATTATTATCACCAACTGTTTTTCTTTCAGAATAAATGCTATAATTTATCTGATGCACTATAATAATGACACAATAACAGCACTTATTTTATTTCCTGGTAGCATCACCACCCACTATTTACTTTCAACTTTGACCGGTGATAAATTTTGTGTGTATTATTTAAGAGTATACTAATTTATAATCAATCAGCTAAAAATAATGTTATTGCACACATTTTTCTTACTTCGATTGAAAATGGGAGTGATACAAACTAAGTATAAGTTTTGGAGTTACTTATAATGTATAAGAGAGTAAAAACAAAACAAAACTTTTTTTACAGCAAGTAGAGAACTATATAAAACACTATACTGCTAGCACTGAATTGCATGATTCAGACTTTAGGAACACAGGATCAGTGAGTGAGGAACCTGTGTGAATGGGAGGTGGTACTGTGGGCTTGATGGAGACAAAAATAACTAAATTGAGCCATGAATATGGGAAGATTCTGAAGCAATAAAAATAACCCCAGGAGTGGTACAAAGGGAAATAGAAGGATGCTGGGTAGTTGGACTTTAAATAAACATAATTAAAAAGGAAAAAATAGTCCAGTATTAAACTCTTACTAAGGATGATATGCCAGACAGGTGGATAATAAATTTACATACAAATATGTACATCTATTAAGAGAAATACATAAAAAACCTAATGACATTCAGAGATATTGTTTTCAACTGCAATTTTAACTACATGAAGTACAACTATTATTGAAAGGTAATGTGGGAAAGGAAGTCTACCAAGGCCAAAATTAATTTCATAGTTTCAGCTCTGTTACTCCAAACTGTGAGCCCCCAGAGATCCACTGGTGTAATTTAAACTTCTTTAATCAAGCCCATGAAAATTTAGTACAGAAAAGGATAGTGATCTATTAGTTTCAATGCCTACAGCTGATATTATAGATATGAACAGTTTTCCCTCCCATGTTTACCATAGATATTTGCCTGATCATGAGACGTTAGTACTTTCCTACACTATGCTTTCTTCATTTATAAGGAATGTGAACTTGCCTAGGTGTATATTAAATGGATTCAATACAGAAAATAGTTATTTAATATA